>NC_054541.1:46252485-46437485 GCF_017654505.1 Polyodon spathula | reverse complement strand
ATCCCCTGCTGGCCATATCCATCTTATCAAGATCATTAAACACTAATATAAAGTACTCCAGGGATACTCTGTACATACAAATATTAAGTGCCAATTAAAAAAGCATTAGATACATGTAATGTATAATTATCAGGCGCCACACATGCCTCACCAAATTGAAAATGGCTTTGTGCTAAATTTCAATTGGAAATACTTATTCTAATCAGGCAGCTTGTAGTTGTTCAGATTTCAATTTAATGGATTTTTTAAAAATATAATTAACATGTTCTCATTTCTGGGGAAAGAAACTGGCACAAAAAACATGTTAAAATATGCACAATAAAAAAGTATTCCTCTAAGAAATTGTTCTGTGTGTGTCAGTGAATTGAAGGATAACACATCAGGTTGTTACCACAGTTCCAGAGAAATTGAGCTGCATTATAACTTGAAATAGTATTGAAAATCATCCATTAAACTTAAAAAGTTCCATCATAATATATTCTTAAGGGAGAGACCAGCATTTGGATGAAAAGTCTTTGTAATGTAAATGTATTAGATCGCAAAAGACATTGAAATAGGTTATTCTGTAGTACCGCTGAATGAGGTGACTATCTGACTATCCCATAAACAGCAAACCTGGGCCACTGTGAAGCTCAAAGAGGATCTCCCTAGGGTGGTCAGGGTATCAAAAGATAGCAGGTCTCTTTGAATCACTACTGAAACCTCCATTGTAAAAAGAAAAAGGCAATTCTGTTCACCCACCCCATGCAAAGACACCGTGTCCCTGAAAGCTGTTCTGTCTCTCTTAGCCGCCTGTTCCTCTTCTTTGGAAAGCCCACTCTTGGCCACACTGCGTTTCCCGAGGGCTGGCGTCTCCCGCGTGACAGCAGTGAGTGAGCTGTGAGCTTCGCTGCCCCTCTGCACTGCGCCCCCCCTGTCTGCGAGGCTGCTCCCGCACATCATGAGGATAGGGGGGGGCAGGCTCTGGAGGTAAACGAGAGGAGGCTGCTTCTGGGAAGAGCTGGAGTGGCTGTGTTCTGTCTGGGATTCAGAGGGAGCGTTTGGATACAATGTGGGCAGCAGGCACTGCAGTTGGGGAAAGGCGCAGGTGGACTGTGGCAGTGGACTAGCTCGGGAATGAGAATCCACAGGAACAGTTAGGACCAGCCCCGGAGAGGCAGAGTTGCTTGTTGGGATGATCGCCGTCTTCCTACCAGACAGTTTACTTCTACAGGCACAAACGAAAATTAGGTAAAATAATACTATAATGATACAAGACCATATTCATAAATTGAGCTTTCATTTGGAGTTTTTTTTTTTTTTTCCTATTTGAGACCCACCTTGTGCGCTCTTCAAACTGCAGTTTACACACAGCTGCTAAACCCGCCATCTTTCTGGAGTACTCAGGCTCCAATGTCAATCCTAGGGAAAATAAGAAAAATAAATACGGAAAATCCACAGAGTAAAATTTGAAATGTGCACTCTCTCTCATGCCTCTTACGAATGCCCAGCAGGCCGATTGCAATGGTGCTGATTCCACAGATTTAAAGTGCTGCACATCACATGATGAACCTGAATTGCAGCTGTTCTAAAGTTCTAAAAAAAGAGTGTCCACCGTTACCTTTCCTGTGTCTTTGTGGGCTGCTTGGTGCGGAGCTGATTCTTCTCTGCTCACCAGCGGAGGCGGGCAGCACGCTGAAGGAAGCATGGCGCGTCAGTCTCTCTTTCTCGCTCACCATCAGTTGAGGTATAGGAGCCAATGGTTCCTTCAGGACGATGGACACGTGCTCTACTGCGGCGGCAGCCTGCGAGGCTTCTACAGTCAAAGAAAGAAAATGGATGAGCTTCAAAGTGACAGACATACTCCACATCCTGCCAAGCCATTTATGCAAAAGAGCGCAATGCCAAAGTGAAAATGTACTGCACACTTAGTCCCGTTGAGCGTGCAGGCGAATGAATTACTGTAGATGGTTTGGTGTGGAGTGTGCCAGCCATGCACTGAACACTTAGTAATGCGTACAGTGGACAGATGTAGCATAAAATATACATAATATATATTAAAGTTGTCATGCATCATGCATCGCAAAATGCATCTTGCCGTTTTAAACCTAGACACTGCCTGAACTTACCACTGGAGTGTTTAAAATCAACAGGCCCGATCCATTTGAAAGCAGGTTTACGGCCTCTTTCTTCTGTGACGTGAATCTTCTTGATGAGCTCCAAGCTCGTCAGGACGTTAGCAATATCATACAATCGACGCACCTTTGCTGAGGAGAGGAAGCAGAAAGAAGGAATGGTTTACTTGAATACAGCCGCACAAAACACTTCGCTCTCAAAAGCTAAAAAAAAAAAAGATACAGAAACTTAGCAACACACAACCCTGTCTCGGTCCAACTGAGCTTGAATGACCCAATGGCAACCACGGCTTTAGGACACCGAACAGCACAATATTAAGTATATTACAGGAATTAAAACAAGCTATGTACAATGAACTATCCTTATTGTGATCCTTACAGAAGTCTCATAACAGCAGTGGCATCGGAGAAAGAGCGGCCCACAATTAAAATCCTTTTCAGTGCATTCAAGCATGAAACTGTATCAAGGAAATTAGCTTACTTTTGAACTTGCTGTGGTCAGCAGCGTCTTGGCTCTCCTCGATCAGGATTTTAGCAGCAATGTCCAGAGAAACAATCTTGGTTTTGGACACAAGGAACAACATGACGAACTTCTGGCTCATGATGCGTAAGGACTTGTCTTTCCTCTTGCTGGCTGATCCTAAAAACAGTTAAAAAGAATGGACAGTAGAAAAGGATAATCAGACACGTAGGAGTCTTCAAAAACTGGTAGGGAAACTAAAAGAATAGGCTGGCTTAGCTTAAGAAAACTAGCTTAGCAATACTGTTCAGTTAGCAAATCCAAAAGGGGTTGATCTTAAAGTTTGAATTTGAAGACACTGGTATCAAGGGTTTGTTTGGGATGGGTGTCCAGCCTTCAAAACCAATTTTTCATCTGCTTTAAAAAGGTTAAACATCACACACATTTTAGCTTAGTGCTAACTATAAGTGCAAAGGAAAGTGACACCATTCCTCCAGGAAAGGGTATCTATCGCTTGGGTTTAGCTGAATTAAGTGTACCAAACAATCCCTTTCATACCTGAGGTCAGGTCTGACTCAATGCCCATCTGGTCAATCTGTCCTTCCTGCGGTTCTGGGAGGCCCTCTTTCCTCCTGAGTTCGGCTGGCTTGCAGTCCTTCTCCTGGAGCTGTGCCATCTGCTCCTCGTAGCGCTGCCACTTGCCCATGCTCTGCAGCCCCTCCAGTGTCTGGCACAGCTTGTGCCGCCCATGCCAGCAGTACTGGTTCTTAGCTACCCGGGTCACCAGCAGCAGGGACTCCAGGACGTTCACAATGTCGTAGATCCGTCTGCGCTCCACACCTGGGTATGGACAAAGAGAACAAATTCCTTAGCAACCGGCCAGACCAAATAAAAAAAAGCATTGCAGGGTAATTGCAACTGAATGAACTGCCACATTCAATATTTTCAACCTCCACCCGTTTTATAACTTAGTGACTCTGTTTTAAACAAAGGTTGGAAAGAAGGCTGTTCATAACAAAAGTGTAGTGTGTCATGGATTAATAATATTTAGTTCATACGTCTGAAAGGTGTATTTTGTCCTGCATAACTTATTTGGAAACAAAACTGCTACCGGCAGTATACTTCAGTCTTGTGTGCCTTGGAACCATTTATTTAAAGTGAAACAATGTTTCCATAGTAACAGACTTCACCTTTCTGGTTGGTCAAAACAACCAACTCTGTGTTCATGAGAAGATTGAATTTTAGTGTATTTTAGTGAATGTCTACCAAAAGATACAGTGACATTAGGTTACTCCTTACCCAAATTAGTTGCCACCTCATCTAAAGAAATGTGAGTCTTCTCCATAGACAGCGGGTAGTCAGGATAGAGAGCAAGAAACTTTTGGCAGAGAAGTCCCAGGCTTTTCAATTTCCTGTTAGGCCGTTGTTTTTCAAACTCATCTGTGGTACAGTCCTCCATCGCATCACACTGATGAGTAAATACATCACTACAGTAAATAAATAGCAATGGGAGATAAAGTGGGACCTGATATTTCAGTACTTTACTGAATGAAATGTTTAGGACCTTACAGCTCCCATATAGTAAACTGCACAATACAAAATGTATTCTATAGGCACCTGGGGTTGCAAGAGACCATGGGTAAGTACCTAGTTTACAAAGAATAAACCAAGGATAACTTTGATGGAGCTTTTATTTGTCTTGAGATTTTCAGAAAGGATTAAACTTGCTTTAAAATTTGCTTTATTTTATTTTGACATGTGTAACTGATGTAATCCATTGCTCCCACGCTGAAGCACTTTTAACTGTGAGAGGTTTGGGTTTTTAAGCAAATAAGATTACCAGAATACTATTCAAACATTTTACGCAGATTCCCTTAACTGGGCTGCCTAGGACAAAGTGTTTTACAGCAAATGCCAGGGGCTACTGTAACCTTCAAGTGACCTAAAAAAGCAAATGACTTTAATGTTACTGTTTTATTCATGCCTGTTAATGTGCCGAGTCAAGATGACCACTTCATTATTTTCAACCCAATGGGTGCATCACTTACCTGGGTAGTGTCGCTCGAAGTCTCTTCGGTCTCCTCATTTTCTATGGGACGAAAGAGGCCCTTTTTCATGTCCCTGTCCCGAATATCAGGGCTTGCAGCACTGATCAGCATCTTCAGGTTAGCAGTAGGGGTCCATGGATCTGCCTGGGGTCTGTCCACATGCTTGACAGGGGTGTTGTGAATTTTTTCTAGGGTGCTGCAGCCTTTCTGTTTGGATGCTGCTGTTGGTGTCAAGTCATTTTTCAGCGGGGTCTTTGGGATCACCTTTGTAGGGTCAACAAATATGTTCTCCTGTCAACAAACAGCAGCTTAGTTTTAAAGGCAGTAAATTAATACAATTATGCAATATAATACAAAGAGTAACTAGTAAACCGATTGCCAAGAAATGTTGGATTGTGGTTTATTTTTTACACAGTATCTATGTTTTGGAAAATGACCACACTACAGTAAATTGTGTGTAAACTGTATGCATGTTCAAAATGTTTAGGGCAGTTATTAAAAGGTAATTGTACCGTTACATGAAAAACCTATCGGGATAATTTCTCTGGGCTCTAAATTAGATTTTGTCACGTACTGTAAAACACAGATATAACTTTTACCCTAAACTATTTTATAACACTTACCTTTAATATGCCGCTTGTATCTGGTCTAAACTGCAACGCCCACGGTAACACTGCATGCCTGTCCCTGCCCAGTGGCACAGTATATCATTGCTGGCAACTGGAACGGCAGATGGCGGTTTGTAAATACTAATAAACTAAACAAACTTGCCTTTTGGTCGTTATTACTGTCACCTTCTTCCACCAGGTCTATTCTCGTCTTCCTTGGGCTACTGAGATCTTTCAGTGCTAAACATCCAGTCCCTTCCATCTATAAATTAGAGAAAAAACACATAAATAGATAAATAAATAAAATAAGTCACGTGTAAATAAATAAAATGTTACAGTAGACAGTCCAATATACTGCCATTACTACATAATTAATATAAAATACAAGCAAAAAAAAACTATTTCTGTATTTATTTTGAGACCTCTAGCATCAGATTTTGGCGCAACTTTACTGACGAATTCCGCTTGAGACTTAGAAATGCCCAACAACTTCCTTTAAAAGCTAAAAAAACCAAAAAACTAAAAAAAAAAAACACCCCACACAGACAGACTTTGTTGAGTTTTGTTTTCATAAAGTAGTTATAATGCAAAACATACACTTTTTAAATGTGGTATACAAAACAGAAAAACGATTTTAATTTCCCTGAAGTTTTGATCAGAGCGTTTGTAACTTGCGTGTTGATATTGCTGGCAAGGCAATGTCAAGACTAGTGGTAGATTTATTTATTTTTTGCTAAGTGTGGAAAGGTTAAAAAAAAAAAAAAAAAAAAAAACTTTTATAAAGCAAATACCCCAAAACTTTAGTAAAACATAAAGTTACTCACCTTCTCTGCGTTTCACTCCAGTAAATTATTCCAAAGATTTTTTCGAGCAGGAATTTAATATTTCACCTTTTCAGCAAAAAATCATTAGTTTAAAATATATATGATGTCCCTTTATAAATAAAATAACCCCTTTCTTCAATTATAATCCAAGAACACACGCAACATAGACCGAGCCAGCTCCTGTCTTCATAGTAGTGAAAATGACAGCCCTGATCAGAACTTGTAACACCCGCTAAAGCTTATTTTCTGGCGCTCTGCAAAATTTTTAACGCACTAGCCAATCGGCGCAAAGCAACGTGAATATATTACAAAGTTTCGGCCAATCTGCAGGAGAGGTGGCCACGCCTCTAAATAATGTTGGCGGGTGAGTCGGCGGGTACTTGTGCATCAGGGCTGACTGCTGTAGCTGGGTGATGCTGATTTCACCTAGGAAACCTAATTAATGGAGGCTAATCAATGCGGCTTCTCTGTTCAGTGTAAAGACCGCGGATCTGCTGTGGCGTAATCTGATTAACCGGTGTGTGAGGGAGACAGATGGAGTACAGTATGGCCGAATTCTGGCGCTGACCGTGCGCGGTAGAAACAGCATTTCGGAGGTGCAAAAAGTATAGATTGTCTGCTAGAGGCTGACTGCCTCCTGAGCCGTGCACTGGCGGCTTTTTTCATTCATTTCCTATTATCATCGCAAACAACCATTTACAATTTTTAAGTAATTCCCCACGCAACTCTCTTATGAAAATATAATATGCTACACATAATCGTACTGTATACGATATTATATACGTCATTAATATAAATATATGCATTATTGTTGCTTAGCATAGTATAGAGTTTTTGGCTGTACTGTACTGTCTGGGTTATACATATGGTTAAAACTGTGTTTAAAATAATAGTCCCTTTAAATAAAAAAAAAATAGTTTTATTCTTGAGATTATGTATATGTTGCAAGCCCATTTCAAAGTTGTTTTATTCGTGGTGCTTGCGCTAATATTGGAGTGGGGAATTGTCAGTTGAAACATACAACTGGTCAAAGGAGGAGGTACTGTGCTCACTGCTCTGTGACTGATGGTGGGGCAGTGGCTGTTCTGCATACTTATAGGTTATAGTAAATACATATAACGTGTAATAAATGTACTACTTTACCTCACGTAGGTGATTTAACAAGACAAAACGTTATTAAATACAAAGCTAGTTTACTGACAGACAAGTAGTAGTTTTTCTCCTTATACTAAATGCATGTTCAATCATGTACAGCCAGACACATCTCCTTATACATAATATACACTGCAGGATTGTGAGACACTCAAACTGGCAGGCAATGGGAGAGCACAGACAGTAACGGTATAGGAAGCTTTTTGGTTCCAGGCTGCTTGTTTAGTTTCAGCCCAGGTTGGCTGCCCCTCCAGGGCAGGGTTGATCAAAACAGAGAGGCGGGGTCTTCTTCAGTCTGCAGTCCCGTGAACACAGCAGCTGCTATCACAAACACATTCAGCTGGTCCGTTACTTAACGGGAAAAGACTTGTAAGCCCCAGCAGCGCAATATGCATTATTGTTGTTTTTAGAGTAGAATTTTGAAAGCTCTTTTGCATAGAATTGAACCTCTGCTAAGTAAAGCACACATCGGCTGCAGCCAAGATCACAGGCAATTAGCCGCAACAATAGTGGAAAACTCCCAAGCATTCGACTGTGTCATTTCCCATGGGTAAAAACTTACAAAGCAGTCAAATAATGTAGTGTATTTCTACACACGTGTGCGTTTGTTAAAGTATTGCAGTTTAGACAAGTTTCAGACCAGGAAACAAGAAGAACAGCTACTGCAGTGAAATGGCTGTACAATGGTGCAAAATACATGAGACTGGTGTGGCTAGACTGCAGTTTACCATGCAACCTCCTGATATGTTGTTTATATTGTATTGCATGTTTAAACTGCACTGTAATTGTTACACTAGTTTAACTGTTGTATGCAGTGTGTTCTAATCTGCTTTGTATGGAAGCAGGCACTGGGGTCTGTATATGTCCCTGCACAAACACTGAGCGCTGATTAAATTAATTACATTTTTTAAATCCTCTCTTAAGACTCTCATTGGAATCTACTTTTTGTTCACTCAAGATAGCATTGGGATTTCTATTGTGTTGCATCTCTTCATGTCTGTGTTTCCATGGCTACCAGGAGAACCCCCACCTGGCCTGAATCAGAAAGCATGTCTATATATACTATGCAGGCGTGAAACATTCGACTTTTAATATCTAGCAGCATTAGAAAATAAAACAAACAAACAAGCAAACAAACAAAAAATGATGTCACCATAGATCAAAGCAAACCAGGTCCCTGCATGGCAACAGCAAGGTACACATGTAATACTGGAAGAGGTCAAGGGGTCTCCTGTAACCATGGAAACACAGACACGCCAACATTTACACACCACCTTTTGCAAACCAAAAAATTTGACTGACTGCCCTTAGAGTCTGCAAGAAACAGGAAAGAAAATACACAAAACACGACACAACACCCACCAGAATTATTGAAAATGACACAAAAAGTCAGAAGACTTAAAATATATATTGCACCCTGTCTGTATTTTAAAGCTGCAATTTCTCATAATAATGTTTCATTTGATCACTAAAATATAAATGCAGCAGAACATTGAAACAAGCTCAGAGGACTTTTTTTAAATTTTGTTTTTTAAGGTGATTTTTGTTTTTATTTGTATTACTGAATTGGGCAGAGCTAGCATGTACTGTGTATGTCAAAGCATCACTGGCAACTGCAAAAATAAAATCAAGCTATGGATGAAAGTAAACTACATACAAGCATATAGAATTACAAAAACAAACCATAAACTGTTTCTGTAATTCCCTAAACCAAATATTAGTTTACTCACTTTAAATGTCTCATTTTCTTGACTCACTAAAGAATATAATTCACGTGTTTAAGAACTCAAGATAAATCTTTAAATATTTAGTGACACTTTAAATTTTAGTAACACTTGTGTTTTTTGTGCAGCTAAAGTAAAGTCTAAAACAACTGAAATAAACACAAACATATTTTAATAATCTGTCACAGTCAAACTGAACAGAGTCAGGAAGGTCTTACTTATTAAGCAAAGGGCACAGCTCATTGAAGATTGTACACAGACACCATGATTATGAGGCACTACAGCTTTTGAATTTAAAACTGTTAATTGCATTTCATATAGTATGGCTGGTTTAAATTTCTTAATAGAAATCATTGCACTGCAGTGTTTCATTAAAACATGAATCAAATATAATCCTGCACTAGACGACTTCTATGAATGCATGTTTAGAGTTGAATGATTAATATAATCAGTGTTTATCTTTTTGATAAAAAGGAAAAAAGGAGTGTCTTTTGTATTATCTGAAATCATGTAGTCTCTAAGTGCCATGCCGTTAAGGTAAAGCTATAAATTAACGTATTAGTCACAGATACATATTTCAATTGATGCCTTCTTCAGTGAATGCTGTTTGCTTGCCTTGATCTAAGTTTGTTAAAGTTTTACCAATTACTTTTTAGGAGTCAATATTTACATGACTTGTCAAAGACTGACATTGAGTTTGTGAGCCACATCAATGCTAATTGAAGCAACTTCATAAAAACAACCTTCTCACATCAAAATAATTCTATTTAAATTGACTTAGTCCATGCAACTGATGTTCTGTATGCTGTAAATATAGCCTTTAGAGATGTTTAGGTGTTTAATCAATACACTGGGGCAAAGTTCAATGATGTTCTGTCAATGCGAAAGCGATATGTATAAGAAGGCCTTAAGTACCCATTTAACACTCCCTGTAAATCTGAAGTTGAAGTCGTTGTTTCTGTTGTGATTCATGTATTTCTGGCTCTGGGAAGGGAATCAGAGTGAAAGCACTGAGTGAGTGGTCCATTCTTGGTTTTACTTATAATCAATAAAATCTGGTATTGGGGAAACTTATGCAATATAACTCTTATTTCCATCCCTGTATTAGAGTAACAAATCAAATATTCAGACCCTTATAGGACTATGTTTTGTTGTGCATTTAGTTCTCATGAAAGGTGAAGGACAATGACATAAGATGATTGACAGAAATGTGTATGTAATAGAATTTGTAACCAAATATTTACTTTATGTCCTGTGATATAGCCCCTGGCCAACACTAGTTTGCACCCTTCAAGTAGTGACCCAGACACAAAAAAACCCTGTGTTTTCAGTGCGGTAGCGCATGTTTACTTACAATACATACAAAATAAACTCCCATTGGAGTACTAACTAACTTTCTTTTCAAATCCCTCACCATCAGCTGGACGGCTAAGCCATTTACCGATCACCAAAACTACTTGTTACACAAACAGGCTTTTCTCATGCAGGCTTTTCTCTTGACAGGCTTTTCTCTTGACAGGCTTCTCTCTTGACAGGCTTCTCTCAGACTGGTTTTTTGTCAGACAGGCTCTCTCTCCAACACTTCCGCCTTACCGTGAACAAAGGCCAGCTTTTATGCCATGTGGCTGAGGCTTAATTGATTGCTAATTACCCAATTTATACCTCAACTATATTCCAGACAAGGACTCCTTTAAGGGAGGATTCCTTTTTCCCTGTCAACCACAACTCACACCCGTGCATACACACACACACACACACACACACACAGACACACACAGACACACACACACACACACACACACACACGCACGCACGCACGCACGCACGCACGCACGCACGCACACACACACACACACACACACGCGCACACACACACACTTTTCATTCCCCCCACCTTGCCACAGTCCACCAAATATGATTCATAAGAAGTATGCTAATATGTACAATTGACATTTGTTCTGGTATGATACTCTACAGTGACTCTGTTGATGAAAGACAGGCACAATTAGAGAAAATAACTGTCAGCTATCCATATGAACATAAAGGAAATGAGTAACAAATCGCATGAGCAATCTTTCGAGACTAACAAGACCACAGGATCTACACAGCTGCTCTTCTCGTGTCATCTATTGCCTGTGTATTTAACACTCAGCTAATCTTTACACATTGAGTGCCTGCATGTTGGACTATACCTACCTGGTTCATTATTATGGTTGCGTGATTGCCAACTAAAACAAAGGTTAGCTTGGTAAAGAATGGCAGATGCCATTTCGTCTGAAAGTCTCTGAGCTCAGAGAGTTGAGGAACATGAAGAGCTGTAGATTTCCATGGAGGAGAGGGCTGCTCTGCAGTGCTGGGCCTTCAGAAGCATTTAAAAAACAGGAACACGTATCAGTAACAAACAAGTAAAACAGTACTGAAGTTACAATGGTTTTTGTATTTGACATTCCAGCACTATCACAATGCTATAAACCAGTACATGGTGGTTAGCTAAGGGAATACAGTGTCAGTGTTCAGTTCTTTAGGGTAATAAATTGATATTATAGAGGCATTATTTTTAACTCTGGAATGCCTTAGTTTTCTGTAAAAGTCTGTTGGGCAGGACAATCTATTCGATGTACTTAATTGTAATCATTCAAGGAAATATGGAGCATATAGACAGTGTAGCTACCTGTAGTTGCACTTGGATTTATTTTGGTAACTCCGAGCTGCCATAGTTTTACAATTAAACTTAGCTAAAGAATGCTGATGATAGGCAAATAATACCACCTGGCATTTAAAAGGTTAACGTTGATAGTAAATTCTGATGTGAACACTTCCTCTGCTCTCTTTAATTACTTTTGGTGTACTGACTCAGTTTGACAGTATATGTCATCTGATGTCTACACTTATTTTACATGTACTGGTTGTTTAGTTTTTCTGCTCATACACTTCTACAGCACCTAAATTCACTGTGCTGCATTTGGATAGCCATCCTCAAATTGCAACGCAATTCAGACAGCTTGAAAGGTGACATGATACCAGTAAATATGAAAAGTGAAACCAATGTGGTGTCTGTAAAGGTTTATTGTAATACTTATTCCATCACTTATTTATTACAGATTAATGACCCCTTTTGAAATCGTCCTCTCAAAACAACATCAGATTGATATTCTAACAAATAGCACTGCAATAGATTTAAGTTCTCAGCGTGAGGAGAATAAGGGAATTAGACCAGTACATTTTGAACCAGTATTATATTTATTACATACAACAACAACACATTTATTACAAACAAGAAAATACCAAGCAATGACATGTGCGGTCTGTCTCTCCTTTTGACGCCCATGGTGTAAGGTTGTTTCAGTTTCTTAACACTTCTACGTCAGGAAAGTGTTCATTTATAGCTTCTCCAGAACAAATGCGATCTCTTTTAATAATCTTAACCGTGGCAGATCTTAATACCACCGCTCTCAAATTTCAAACATCATTTTTGATGAACCTCATGATATTAATCCTTTGATAAGGAATGTCTTTTGTTTCATAATGGGATGTGTAGGTCACGCCCCAGGGGAGTGACGAGCGTGTAGTTTCAAGCGAGGGACTGCTGTGGTAACAGAGATATATGCCCCCCCCCCCCCCAAACTTAATATAAGAAACTCCAACTTTTACTTCTTCACTGCTGTGATTGACTGAACCTCGCAGAATCACATGAGGAAGCGATATCAGCCAGTGTCACAGTAAGTGTCTGCCCAGCTGAATGAGCGTGTACCGGGAGAAGAGGATCAAAGCCAAGGAGTCCACAGACAGACTGCGGGAAAGGAGAGGATCAATAAAGCTGGCGCTCCACACCATTGGCTGCACAGCCAGAGGAGTTCAATACCACACTGCACCTTCTGCGAGAACTTCAATTCAACTGTCCCTTGACTTTTATAAAACATGTATTGAGATTGGTAACTGGAATAGAACCAAATCTGATGTGATTTACAAACTCTGGCCGAGATCACACATGCAGCAGTGTATTCATTCAGTTGTATTATATCTCTTACGTGTACTGTATAGTACAAGTGTAAAGATGACGTGGCAAAGATTTTATTGTGTTGTTTAAATCGGTGATGCTCTTTGCATGTACTGATCAATCTGTTCATGATCCACAGCAGAAACCTTCCTATTTAAAAGTGAGCGTATCACAGGAATTGAGTGCACAGATTGGACATTCACTTTGGTATGGAACGCACTCCACCTGGTGGTCAAATGTTGTAACTGTGTGATGTAATGTTTTTTTTTTATTTTAGAAACCTGGATTGGAAATGTTGCACTAATGCTGCAGTTCAGGTCTGAGATCAACAGGGATAGAAAACTATAGCAGTTTAATCCATTACAGGTTTTATTATGAGCTTGATTCACCACGCTACAGGTAACAAGCTCAAATGTGACGACATTCAGTTCATAATAAATTGGTCTGGCCCAAACTGCTGTACTAGGAGAGATTAGTTCCACCCGGGGATCATCCTTCAGTTCTTAGTGTACACAGTTGTGTAGTTTTCTTTTTTTTTTGTCAATGAACATTACAACTGGACACAGAACAGTTAAATGTACTTCAGCACCATGACTCCATCGAGTGGGCGCAAGGAGGGCACAAGGCCCTTGTTACGTGTCAAATTAACACACTTTAGAACTATTATTTAACAATCAGCCTGATTCAGAGACTGTATTTAAACAAGACAAGTGCTTAAACAGTTACAAAAAATAGCAAATATATAATATCGCTGTATGCAAATCTACTTTTAAAATATGAAGAGCTGATCACAGCAGAAGCAAAAGGGCAACAGAGCATACTGAAAGCTTGGTAAAGCATAGATGAGCATTTTAAAACCCAGACAGGCTTGATAAAGCATATCAAAAAAGGTAAATGATGGTAAATGCAAAGTATAAGAAGGGGAAACTGCAAAATTACAGTGCATTCAAGGGTTAAAGTACTGTGTGGCAGACAAAGAGATGACTGTGCTTTCTTTAAAATGCTCATTGGAATTACATGGAAGGCAATGTTAGCCATACTTTCCTCCCAGTTTCATCTGCATCTTTGAGCTGTTCCTAAAAATAAATAGGATTCATTCATGATTAAATACAGTCATAAAAAAGCAATGTAAGTGGCTTTGTCAATAAAAAAAGACTTACAAAACAATCATAAGTCCTTTTATTGCAAAGTAAGTGCAATTGATGATTTAAATCTTGATCCAAAATGAACCCCTCATCTGTGCTCTCCTCCTGAAATGTAGTTCATAAGCAGTGCATTGCTCTAAGGAGAGCCTGCGTTAAATAGACAGTGCCGGCTTGATTGCTGTGGTAATATTGCAGGCATATATAGAATGATCTTGACTTTATTATTATCATCATGAGAGGCACACAGGATTGCTTCCTGAACATGCAGATCAACAGCCCCAGATTATGTGGGTGGATCGATGGGAAAGGCAGTTTATGGCAGGGTCTTAGCCTCTTCCCACTCAAGGTTTTCTTTTCCTGTGAGTGAATGACATGTTGAGGATGTAGGCTGTTGCAACAAAGAAAGACCCTGTGCATGAGCAAACATCTGGCAAGAGGCCAAAAGTACAGCTGTGGCCAAACATTTTGCATTAAAAAAAAACGTCATTTAGATCTTTTATTTAACATCATGCAGTTAAAGAACCTACAAAATGATATCTCAAAAGTCTACAGAAGCCATAATAGTAGTACAGTATGTCATGTTAGATTTCGATGACATTTTTCCATTTTTGTCTGTTTTTTGTTTAGTGTATGTAAAACTAGACAGCGGTATGTAATTCAATATGTTAACATAACATTCTCCAGCAGGTTTCATTCGACTTTATAAAGCAAAATGTGTTCATTCTACAGGGTGATGCTAAATTTTTGGCCGTAGCTGTATGTGTTCTTGAGTTTCTTCCAGTGTTACCTCAGTGTAGAATTCTAGCACGTATTTTGTCTAGAAAGCCAAATCCTTTCCACGGGAAGTCTTTGTTTTAATGCCAGGAAGTGCCGATCTTCTGGACTGCACATACCCTGTATCTGTCTGCCAGTATTGCACAGACACACTGGACACTTACAGTGTTTTTTCATTGGATTTCAAAAGCCTTTGACAAAAGTATTACTTATTGCTTTTTTTCATTTTTTTTCCTGCCCTTATTCTACATTGAGCAGACAATTTTGTGGGTACCTAAAAAACAAAATGTAGAAGTTGCATGCAAAAAGCTTTGTGGACTTCCTCTGCTGTGGTTTTTGGTGACAGATAGGAAGGAACACAGTTGTTGGCAGGTGCTTGGCTGTTTGGAGTGCAGTACAAAAGGTTGGCTAAAAATACCCTGCAAACCGCTTTCTTTCTGACAGGCATCATATAGATATGAAAATATCTCCTGGCATTGAATAATTCATTTTATTATTATTATTATTATTATTATTATTATTATTATTATTATTATTATTATTATTATTATAAGGGACCTCATAGAACTTAAGGTAGCATTTTACATTAACTCTCTCTAATTACTATGTATTTACATAGTAGTTACATAGAAAATACATGTGTGCTTACACATAATTACAATATTGTTATACATAGTTACAATGTGCTTAACATGTAAATGTTATGATATATGTAAGTACACAACTTAATCAGAAAAGGGTAAGGGTTACATTTAGAGTTAGGGGTAGGTTGTTAGGTTTAGGTTTAGAGTTAGGGTTAGAGTTAAGGGATACATTAAGTACATTGTGACTATGCATAATAACATTGTAATTATATGCAAGTATTTACTAAGTAACTACGATATAAATACACAGCAATGAGAGTAATGTGTTACCAAACTTAATTCTAAAAACATATTAGGAATTAATGTAGTTTTTGTTACTTTGTTATAGTTCAGTCCAGCAGAAACATTTGAAAGACCCTGAAGCGTGTTGACATAGCTATCTCATACACAACAGCAAACCACTGGCCTGCCTTTGACATGACCATATATGTTTCAAATGGGTCGTTGAAGTCTAAACCCTTGTTAAAAATTCTTAAAAATAAGGCTGGTAATTGTTCCTGGCCAACGTTTATCACCCTTGGAGCTTGGCAGCATATCTACCCCCCACTGTTTCCAGCGACTTGAAATAGATGGTTCAGCTCAGGCCTGTCACAGAATGACAGATACACCATCTGGCCACCTGGCAGACGGTCACGCCTTCCTGAACTCCTGAGCTGTCTGTTCTGTTCCATAACCATATCCAAAATGCTAGTTTCAAAGTCAACGTGAAATTTGTAAGGAGTGTTAATCCATTCACTCTGGTGAGGTCTGTTTTAGAGTTGTAGTTAATCCATTCACTCTGGTGAGGTCTGTTTTAGAGCTGCAGTTAATCCATTCACTCTGGTGAGGTCTGTTTTAGAGTTGTAGTTAATCCATTCACTCTGATGAGGTCTGTTTTAGAGCTGCAGTTAATCCATGCACTCTGATAAGGTCCGTTTATAGAATTTAGTTGCTTGGTTTTAGCTTTGTAAAATTGTGGAATTCACTGAATAATAAACATGCAACAATAAACATGCAACAATCACTCTGTTGCACAAATGTGAAGTAATAACAAGTGAAAATAAACATATTAACTCCCTTTTCTGGGAAATTGTATTGAAAATATTTTTAAAAGCATGCAGTTAAAATATTTTCTAATGCGTTCAGTTAAAATAGTGTTAAATGAAAGTGTGTTGCTGTAACGAGCCTCGTCGAGGGTGAGTGCACGCACAGCTAATTATCTTCAAGCATAGTTCGTTTTCATACAGCCTTCTTTCCCTAAGATACATGCTGAACATCTTTTTTATGACACAGCCGCAGCATTTCTTGCTCTTATTTGCTGATTTACATTCTGCTAATGGGACCCCCAGTTGTGGAAATATATCAGACACCGAGGGCCAGCTGTGTGAATCTGTACTCTGAGGCACACAGTGTTTAGCACCTGCCTGCTGATCAAGACCAATAGCCCTATTCTCTGTGACACTCTCAATGGTTACCTGTAAAACATTCTGCCCTACCTTTCCTACCCGTGGGAGTAATTGTTTCCCCCTAATTGCCACGCTGTCTTCTATAGGGACTGTAACCATCTCATAAAGCAATCCCAGTTGTGAGATATATCTTTGCATTATATTAGCCGTATGAGACAGATTCAGCAGCCTTCAGAAATTCCTTTATCCAATCCTTCTTGTAAGAAATGGCCATGTTTGTTTGTGTGAGACATAAAAACGATGCTTCCTTCAAGACTGCGTTTGTGAGTCTGTGAATGAAAATGCACAAGAGGTACAATGCACCAAAGGCACGATGGAATAAAATGTCATTGTAAAATTCAATGGTTGTATGCTTTAAACATAGAGAAGCATACAGTGTCTAAACCCAGGCAGGATTTGAGTCAGAGCTACATGTATTATATCCCCAATAAACAGAAGTGAGATTGATACTCATTTCAGTTGCATTGCGAGACAAACAGCTGGGTGCATAAGCAGCAATCAGACTTGACACCATAGCTGTAACACACACAGCATTACCATAAAAAGATATTTATTACTGGTTTAACTGGCACATTTATATTTATTTTCTCTGTTTCTATAAGATTACAAATACAAATGTCGAAAAAACATAAAAGCTATCCGCAGCCAACATTCAATACATGGTTGAAAACATACAACATGCTGACTTAAAAGAAACTGGGTAGAGAAGTCCAGTTGGGAAAGTCCAGGCTTTAGGAATGTTGACACCTGCAGATTGGTTTTCATGCCACTCTGTTTGGAATGTCATTATTTAGAAGGCATTCCTTCCGAAACATGGGTGTGGAATGCCCAGAACTGCAAAGCATTCTGAATCCAAATGCATCCTTGTGTTGAAAACTTGATTGGGAGGTCAGTCATGGAAGAAATTGGAAAGAGAATTGAGAGTATTTGTTCACTGTTCAATGTGTTCAGCACAACAGTCCAATCTGTTGATGCTCTTCTGAATTCCATGCCAAACAGCACACAAGTTAAGGTGCACCAGCAAGAAGAAACTAACCAGAGCTTGAGGTAGCATGTTCTATTCAGTGTTCCTAACTGCACTGTAACTACACTGTAATAACACAGTAATTACATATGTATAATAGCTAGCACCTTTTGTTCTTGCTCTTTATAGCTATGTGGTTGTGTATTAGCAATGTAATTACTATATAAAACAATAATTCCATGAAGATGTAACGTTTGTTACATTGGATAGTAAATAACTGGCAACCCGATGCTTGTTGATCAAACCTTGCCTTGACCTTTTTTCATGAAAAACACTATTCTGTAGCTAAGTTTCACTCCAATTGCTGCAATCAGACCAAGTGATACACCATACAGAAAATGATACCAGGAAGAAACAGGAAGAAAAATCTGTATATCCCAAATAAGTCTTTAACACAAGAGATATCAGTTGTAATGTTTACTAATGCTATGAAGACATTTCTCCTTGCATTACTTACCAAACAGTATGGCAGCTCCGTTCACTATTCTCCCTTAGGAAAGTGGTAAAGGAGCAGTGCTAGTCTCCCTTGTTGGGGTCTCCTGGGCAAACAACACGCATGCACAGGGGCCTGGTGGAACTCTTCAGCAACACCAATACATATTTCAGGAGGGTTTTGTGTTTGGTGACATGTCTTCGTGTATCTCCCCCCAGCCTATTACCTGCCACAGTGACAGAAAACTGAGGATAGAGATGTACAGAAACAGGAGTAAAACAAACCAGAAATATGTGCAGACATCTGCATTACACTGTGAAGAGTCATTGTTCTGAAATAACTGGCTGCTGGTATTGTGTGACCTGGAATTAAAAAGTTCAAAAATGAGAGATGCAGTGTTTGAATTCTATGGGATAGACTGCTCTCTTGGAAACATCTTATTTGCTCTCTGTGTCCCTGTTATTACTATTACTTCACCCAGTAGAAAACAGCAAATAGCATCTTTATTAGTTAACACTAGACGTGATCCCCTACACAACCTATAGGCAGAGATCCATGGAGTGGCAAATCCCTGCAGCTAGAGTCCCAACATGTTCTGTGTGGAAAAGGGAAAGAAATGTAGCAGAGTTTAATTTAAAAGATCTAAAAGGCAATGGGTTTTATTTAAACATTATACATACAGGTGTTCTTTGTCTTTTGTGTCTGTCAATACTACAGTACTGTTCAAAAACACTGGAGTGCTTCAATTTAAACCATAAAACAGTTGCACCGCAATTACAGCAATGTTTGTTGACTAAAACTAGATAGTGCTCTGATACGGTGTGGAGTTGATCAAATTTTGTTCTCGTTTGGAATAAATCATCATATCGCACATGCAGCAGAGGCATGACTAGAACTGGAGTGTAACTGTCACTTTAAAAAAAAAATATCTGGAGTTTTTAACATGTCAAATTATTTCCAGTGATCATGCTGGCAAACGTTGAACAGATGTTTTCTGTTTTCTGTGAGTCAGATAAATCTGTAGATGTTTCTGCTGGTTGCTTTTCAGAGACCCTGTTTGACTCTTAATACCACAGTCAGGGCTGTGCTGTGAGCCTTTGTGATGTCAGTATATCTGATAAAAGGCGTACGCTGGCCTACTATTGCAGGATAATCGGATTTGAAAACCCAATGTAACTCAATGTAGCAGTGCGTTCCACTTGTCATATCAACTCTCTATTCAACTCAGCTTCAGGAATGACCTTTGTATTTTTCCTTGCTCCTGACTGTCACTGTGGTAGTGGCTGTTCATAATATGCAACAGTAACCAATGCTCAGTGTTCGAAATACACTGTGGCTCTAAAGAGGGGCCAAACAAGCGACCTCATATAGAAACCAACAATGTCCAGGACACATCTGTTTCACCTACTCCAACAATGTACTAGGAGCTATTGCAGCCTATTAATCCAATTCCCTCTTTTTTTGGCCAGGTATCATATGACAGATTCTATTATAATAGACTGGAGTATGTGGTAAGGATACAGTGATACAAGGCACGCCACCTCATTGTAAATCCTGTTCCCTTGTGGAGCAGTGCACACCATTGTAGGTGGAGTTTTTTTCTGACAGGGAAAGGTTTGGGGAGCAGAAGGGAACAGGATTTGCAATGAGGTGGCGTGCTGTTACTTACACCGGTGTGCACTGCTGGCACAGCAGCGGCTCTGCTCCACAAGGGAACAGGATTTACAATGAGGTGGCATGCTGTTACTTACACCGGTGTGCACTGCTCCACAGGGGAACAGGATTTACAATGAGGTGGCGTGCCATTACCTACACAGATGTGCACTGCTGGCACAGCAGCAGCTCTGCTCCATAAGGGAACAGGATTTACAATGAGGTGGCGTGCCGTTACCTACACAGGTGTGCACTGCAGGCACAGTGGCAGCTCTGCTCCAGAACTTAAGGGCTGAGCCAGTTTTCTTCAGCTCACATTGTACATCTGTGCATGAATATTTAGAATTTAAGCTGGGATTTCACTGGAAGGAATTGCCTGCCAATACCTGCTTCTGGGTCAGCTGCAAAGGTACACTTCTACTATTTATTTATTATCTATCCCCAGTGTAACCCGATCACACTGCCCAACTGGTTGGCTAGTTACTGAACTAGCCAGGCCAGCTAGTACCACTTTTATGTGGGTCACACACGGAAGACATACACTAGAGACTCTATGTTGGACTTGCTGTAATGTAATTAGAAACCTGTATCTCAACACTCACAGCACACTCTATCTTTGTTCTGTTTGCCCCAGCCCAGTTATTCTGCAAGGTCTAATATATATAGTATATATATATATTATATATATATATATATATATTATAATTATATATAAAATTTTATTAATAACCAAAAATTTACAAAAATAATTGTCACAGAACAATACAATGTTGCAATTATCATGGTGAAACAGCAGGGGGAGACCTACTCTACTCATGTGACATCAAAAAAGTTAAAGCCAAGGCAAGATGGGGGGACGACTCAAATCAGAGACTTTACCCAGTATAACATAATATATTCATTCATGCTAAAAACGAATGGTCCACAATAGGGAGAGAAGTGAAAATGGGATTGTACTTGTATTTAACCCTAGCACTAAGAGCACCCTTAAGCTGTATTTGTAAGCAGCACATGTTTCTCTGTGCCTCTGAGGCAGGCAGGGGGTTGTTCCAAGTGACAGGAGCTGAAGAGAGAAATGACTATCTGCCGAAAGTAGAAGTGACCTTGGGAAGGCTCAAGGCCCTGAAGCGTCTGTCAAACAGAGAAACTGGTTTGATGTTCGGTTAACCAGTGAGCAATAAGGTATGGAGCAGGTCAGTGCTTCACACTTTTAAATTATCCAATTATGCTCCTACCTTATGCCTAACAGATGCCAGTTAAAGTGATGAAGCACTTGGCACAAAAATATACAGGTTAATACAAAGCGACCAGCACTGCTATAAACGCTTATGTACATCTCTGCTTGATTACACAGATACAAGATAGCTTTAATGTCACCCATATATTTCCCCCTGCTCCAGTTTCAGAAGTGGGCATTCTAACCCTAACTGCACTTGTTGTAAAAGGATTTAGCTGGCATGGTTTAAAAGGGTTTTGTGTCTTTGCTGAACAGCTTGTGATGCACCATGTGCTCACTTTTCAATAGTATGATAAATGAGTGTTTCTCAAATCCAGGTCAGAAACAATATTAAGCTGGGGGCTGGGGATGGTCAATCAGCTGCACATTTGTCTTAATTTTACAAAATTTGTGGCGACTCCTTTGAAATACAATCTCAGACTTTAAAAATTTTAAGACATGTCTTAAAATGCCATGCTAATGACAACACATCCCAGGAGCTTTATCAAATCCTTTTTATTGCTCACCCCTTTTAATTTACTTAAAAACATTATTGAAAAGAAAACATTTCACAAGGATCTGTCATCTGAATTCAATGTTCAAGCCATGTGCCTTTCTTTTACAAGGCAACACAAGCACCAAACTGATTAATAATCTGCAGAGGGCCAGACGCACAGTTAGAACTGAACAAACTCGCTGCATAAGAATGTGGGGAATGGTGGCTACAGATTGCTGCAGAGCATCTTCAATTAGCGAATCTTTTAAAAGTATGCAGGCAGATGAATGAAAATAGAAACAGAGCTTTGTTCCTTGTGCAGCCAAGGGAGTTTCATTCAATGATGAGTCGGAATCATGAGCTGACTGGCTTGACTATGTATATATTCTCACTCCACCTACTGGACATAAAAGTAATAGCTATTTCCTGAAAACATCCTGTCTTTACAAATGTCAGTAAGATGTAATTTGCTGAGGAAGAGAGACAGTTGTTTCTTGCATGATCCATCAAATGGTCCTGAATCAAACCTTTTGTGATCTGTAGCCATTCACAGCGCCGCCAGCTTCTCTGTATGCCCAGATGAAAGCAATTCATAAAGGTGTCAGCTACACAACTTTAACAGGTTTGATGAAGTGATTGATTAACTGAGTAGCAAACCGCTGCTGGAGAAGGAAAGTGTTCATTTTTGGTATGTGATCCCAGTGATGGTGTTTGCGAGGCTGGAAATGTCACAAGTTCAAATTGTTATATTGCTGTGGACAGAAGCTCTGAATGTTAATTGTTGTTAATGGTTCTGTTCTCCAGGTACAATAGGGATGGGGAGGAGCAGTGGCTTTGCAGAAGCCGGGCAGACTGCCAGCTGACTCTACACAGTGGAACCCTTGCTTGTTTGCTGGCCCTGGAATAGACACTGACAGCTAGTGGCTAGAGAGGGATCACTCACTTCCCAACCCATCCCAGCAGGAACTGTGGCGGTGCTGCTACTCTCAGTGAACTGCTCATCTTTCTGACAGAGCTGAAACAAATGAACTAAAAGTAGAATCCTGTTAGATTCCCTGTTTATATTGAAACGTTTTCCAATAACACTGCAATATCTTCGTAAGTAAGTCAGCACTAACCAAGACATTCATGAGCAAGCGACTTCAAATTACAATTGATTTTGTAGTCTTGGCATGCACCATCTAATGAGTGCACTGCAGTGTATTGCCAGCAAAATGAAGGAAACTTGTTTCCAAAGTGGCAGATTACTAGATTGTAACGACTCTTGTTTCTATAAAGAGACTTTGGGTGATCTAGCCAAGGTAACACACCCCTTTGGCAAGCAACTGGAACATCATAAAAAGGTAAGGGGACAGGAAAATGAAACTAAAAGACAATGGAATTGAAATGGACTTCCTCATTAATGAAACTAAAAGACAATGGAATTGAAATGGACTTCCTCTTTAATGAAACTAAAAGACAATGGAATTGAAATGGACTTCCTCTTTAATGAAACTAAAAGACAATGGAATTGAAATGGACTTTGTCTTTATGAAACTAAAAGACAATGGAATTGAAATGGACTTCCTCTTTAATGAAACTAAAAGACAATGGAATTGAAATGGACTTCCTCTAAGAGACAATGGAATTGAAATGGACTTCCTCTTTAATGAAACTAAAAGACAATGGAATTGAAATGGACTTCCTCTTTAATGAAACTAAAAGACAATGGAATTGAAATGGACTTCCTCTTTAATGAAACTAAGAGACAATGGAATTGAAATGACTTCCTCTTTAATGAAACTAAAAGACAATGGAATTGAAATGGACTTCCTCTTTAATGAAACTAATGGAATTGAAATGGACTTCCTCTTTAATGAAACTAAAAGACAATGGAATTGAAATGGACTTCCTCTTTAATGAAACTAAGAGACAATGGAATTGAAATGGACTTCCTCTTTAATGAAACTAAAAGACAATGGAATTGAAATGGACTTCCTCTTTAATGAAACTAAAAGACAATGGAATTGAAATGGACTTCCTCTTTAATGAAACTAAAAGACAATGGAATTGAAATGGACTTCCTCTTTAATGAAACTAAAAGACAATGGAATTGAAATGGACTTCCTCTTTAATGAAACTAAAAGACAATGGAATTGAAATGGACTTCCTCTTTAATGAAACTAAAAGACAATGGAATTGAAATGGACTTCCTCTAAGAGACAATGGAATTAATGAAACTAAAAGACAATTAATGGAATTGAAATGGACTTCCTCTTTAATGAAACTAAAAGACAATGGAATTGAAATGGACTTCCTCTTTAATGAAACTAAGACAATGGAATTGAAATGGACTTCCTCTTTAATGAACTAAAAGACAATGGAATTGAAATGGACTTCCTCTTTAATGAAACTAAAAGACAATGGAAATGAAACTAGACAATGGAATTGAAATGGACTTCCTCTTTAATGAAACTAAAAGACAATGGAATTGAAATGGACTTCCTCTTTAATGAAACTAAAAGGACTTCCTCTTTAATGAAACTAATGGAATTGAAATGGACTTCCTCTTTAATGAAACTAAAAGACAATGGAATTGAAATGGGAATTGAAATGGACTTCCTTGAAACCAATGGAATTGAAATGGACTTCTTCTTTAATGAAACTAAGAGACAATGGAATTGAATGACTTCCTCTTTAATGAAAATAAAAGACAATGGAATTGAAATGGACTTCCTCTTTAATGAAACTAAGAGACAATGGAATTGAAATGGACTTCCTCTTTAACTAAAAGACAATGGAATTGAAATGGACTTCCTCTTTAATGAAACTAAAAGACAATGGAATTGAAATGGACTTCCTCTTTAATGAAACTAAAAGACAATGGAATTGAAATGGACTTCTTCTTTAATGAAACTAAAAGACAATGGAATTGAAATGGACTTCCTCTTTAATGAAACTAAAAGACAATGGAATTGAAATGGACTTCCTCTTTAATGAAACTAAAAGACAATGGAATTGAAATGGACTTCCTCTTTAATGAAACTAAAAGACAATGGAATTGAAATGGACTTCCTCTTTAATGAAACTAAAAGACAATGGAATTGAAATGGACTTCCTCATTAATGAAACTAAAAGACAATGGAATTGAAATGGACTTCCTCTTTAATGAAACTAAAAGACAATGGAATTGAAATGGACTTCCTCTTTAATGAAACTAAAAGACAATGGAATTGAAATGGACTTCCTCTTTAATGAAACTAAAAGACAATGGAATTGAAATGGACTTCCTCTTTAATGAAACTAAAAGACAATGGAATTGAAATGGACTTCCCCATTAATGAAACTAAAAGACAATGGAATTGAAATGGACTTCCTCTTTAATGAAACTAAAAGACAATGGAATTGAAATGGACTTCCTCTTTAATCAGACAGGAATAGAGTCAAACCTGTGTGCTAAACAGCTTCAGATAGTCCACCTACCTTGCAGAAAATCCAGAAAAAAACAGAATTTCAGAATTGCTCAAAGGTAAAAAACATTTTGATGAATGTCTTGAAGGATTGTTTTTAATGGTATTTGTGGGGAAGGGGCATTTTATTCTAGGAAATGGAAACAGCCTCTCATTGTAGATGTGTCCTAGGAGACGACCCAGATTCAAACATCACAACAGAATCAATCCATTACATCACACACACACAGTGCTAATTTCAATTAGTAACGTTGCCACGCACTCGCGCACCTGGGTTACGGTAGCGCACCTGGGGCTAATGGAGGCATTAAAGTGGTTAGGTACAGTAATACATGGCAGCCTTGAGGCAATTGTCAAATTAGAATGTAGTTTTACTTTATGACTGTGTTGCTCTTGATATGGGGAATGTAGTATGTCTACAAAAGCTGACTATGTTAATAAAAAAGCATCTTGTTCTAAATTGGGGGGGGGGGGATTGGTTAAATAAATTATAAAAATATGTATAAGTAGTTACAGTATGGGTTAATTGGGGAATATAATTTAAATGGGATGTAGGTTTAGTTCTGTTTAAATCCTTGCTGATCAAGCATTTTGCAAAAACCACACATTCTTAAGGTACAGTACTGCTCTACATGATACTAGACAATAGTGTATCCTTCTTGTTTAATGAGGTCTCTGCCTGTTTCAGTATTCTAGAATGGTCTCTACTGTAGTTTTAATAGTTCTGCAGTGCTCGTGGCATTATTCTCCACTCAGGTTTCCAGAACATTCAGCAATTTGTTGTCACTGTGTTTCTCTCTCTCTCGCTCTCTCTCTCTCTCTCTCTTTTTCTCATTCAATTCCTTGCTTGACTCTCCACACATCCTGCTGTTGCACACATAAGATAGTGCTGCATTGTTTCTTGTTATCAGTTTTGCGGGCACAAGCATTTCACTGCTTCTTAATTAACTGGCACCATTACTCCTTTTTCAGGACCCACCGCCAGATTGGATAATAAGAAAACAACAGAAACATACTGGGCAGTATTCTGAGGGTGGCTAATCCCTCTTTATCATTCACTGTCCATCATTTCTCTTTGCCAATCCTTCTATAACAATAAAAAACAGCACCTTATGAATATCTTTTTAGTGAAAGAGTGGTCGGACTGCAACAAAAAACAATCGTCAGCTGACATCCCATCCCAACCCTGCTCTCCAGCCTTTACCAGAATGGCACATGAGTAATCAAACCGTAATAGTTGGTGTCATTATCACATGGTAATCAAACCATTAGTATATATATATATATATATATATATATATATATATATATTATATAGATATATATAACACCACACACACACACACACACACACACACACACACACATATGGACCTCAACAGCATTAAAGTGGTCGTAAAAATATCATTAACAGTGGATCTGGAGTTTCTACGGGCAAGGCAACTGATATTATAATACATACAATATACTCTGATCTAGTGAGTTCTGAAATGGACAAAGTGATTGGATTTCATGGTAATGTCGCATCTCATCCGGCTCCTTATTCTTGCACATTGTGCAGTCTTCTCAAATTTGGTTAATTAAACTGGTGGTGGCTGTGAACACACAAGCGGTTATATGAAAACAATATCCACTTTTCTTTTTCCATCGTGGTGTATGTGACCTCTTTTTATTATAGGATTTAAATTTTTTTTTCATTGGTACCAAATGTCACAATTGGAATACATTGAAAAAGATGCTAAATTAAAAATGTGATTCAGTATTTTGTAATGAATTAGTTATAGTTATTTCATTATTTTAGGATGTACTGCAAATTTTGTTTCTCATGGAATTTGTAATGGACCACTGGCATATGAACATATAATTATACACATTTATACTTCAGATGTATTTCTTAACCAGGATAGAACCCTCGAGATCTACATCCAGGTGAAACCAGGTGTCCAACAAGAACTTTATTTTTCTAAAATGCCTTTGCTGTTTGCATATATCTCTACTCTTCTATAAATAGCTTATTGCAAGCCTCTGTGAGGTGTCTGGCACCTCTAATTCAGAATAAATACCATATTGTATTCAAATTAACAGTGAACAGGTGCTTTTGTTAAATTGTATATGCGTTTCAAGTAGTGATAACATTAGGACCCAAAGGAAGCCCCCTCAGTGAGTGTTCACAAATCGCAGCATTACTTCATGACTAAAGGAAATTGAAAGCACAAGGGACCAGAGGAATGCCAATTGTGAGGATCAATTTGAATTAGAACATGTAAAATGGAATTGGATTTTATTGGGCCTTTCATCTTCGCAGTGCCTTTGGGGTCTAAGCATGTCCCTGGTTGCAGATCAAAGCAGTCATATAGGGAAGCAATTGGCTGATTAATGACCAAAAAGAAGGCATTGAAGGAGTGAGTGACATTTCACTCCCCAGGTAACAAGACCCAGGTGTAAGACTACCTGAAAGTAGGCATCCAAACAGAGCTTACTTCATAAAGTAAAAGATTAATACAAATACATATTTACTGGGATATGTGCTTCTTTCTCAAATATACATAACTCCATTCAGTATTTGTGCAAACACCATACAAAGTTAAACTGTCCTATTGATTATATCCTTTAAATTAGAACTGTGCTTGTGTTAGAACTGTGCTTGTGCTACCGTACCTGTGTTGCATTTTTAATATTATAAATAACCTATTGAAATAAAAACATGCCATAGGTGCAGCAGTCCTACATTTTTCACAAATTAATGAGGGAGAGTTTGAATCAAATGTGAAACTTATAAAAGTATTATAAATACGTTGGCTATTTTGAAAATAATATATTTACCACAGTGCTTTAATACATTCTAGTAGTGCAATATATTTAGGTTTTAAAATGCATTTAAAAAAAAAAAAAAAAAAAAAAAAAGCAAAAAAACATCCAGTGCGGATCCCTCTTTCAGTGCCTGCACTCTACAAACTGCTATTAACATAGGCATACTGTAGCTCAAATATTCCACACGATCATTCTGCATTCATAGTAAATAATAAGATTTGGGGTGCCACTGTCCTTATAGGACGATTTGCTTATTAAAATATTTTATGTGGATTTGAAGAAAGCAATTACTAAAAATAACAACAACAAAAAAAAAACGTTCTGTATTTATACATCTGTTCCAATATTTATTGGAGGATACTGTGGGTTACAAATACATTGTAAGATATATCTGAACTGCACCGACAGGCTAGATTTCGTGCAGTGCACATCTCATTCTTTAAGAATGCAGTTGATGTGTGGCGAGAGCGCCACTCACAGCACACAGGCTGGCAGTTACAAGTTGGTGGTGCTGGGTTTGTGTTCCAGGGTTTGGCACTTGGAGCCGCGCAGCTCACAGTCCTTAGAGAGAGAGAGAGAGAAGGAGAAGCGCTGTGCACAGGCTGTGGAATGAGAGCCGAGTCGCCTCTGCTGCCTGAAGGGATCTGCTGATCATTTTCCTAACACAGGTCCCCTTATAATCTGTTTATCTTGTACATTTAACAGTCCAAGCGCGAATGTTGTTGCTGATGAAGACTGCAAGCCGGTAGGGTGCGTTTTACTGTGCTTGGGTTTTAATTCAAGGCATTTATTTAGCTTTTTAAATTTTATTTAATTCTGTTACCCCATTTGGTTCAATCAGTGCGCGTTGTGTTGAATTCAGCGTCGGAAATTGCAAGGAAGTGTCAACACCTGTACGTTTAAACAAGGCATTCAGATGTTTTTTGGGGGAAATGTTAGTAAGGTAAACTCATTTGACTGCACCTGTGGCACGGCATGCGGTGTATGAATGTTTATTTATTTATTTATTTTTGTATGTGTGCCGTTTTATGCTGTTGCATTGGGAACGGCACTCAAAAACCGCATGGTTTGAATGGATCTAAAATAATGTTTGTATTACCTGAAGATATTTTGTCATCTTTAATAAACACGAATACAAACTGATGGTATCAGATAACCCTGACGATAAATTACATGGTTTATTGAAACAAAATATTTGTATTTTTATATTTATATATATATATATATATATATATATATATATATATATATATATATATATATATATATATATATATAAATAATTACTATATATAATGCAGACATTTAGGTATTAATGTGACGTATTAGTGTGTGCTTTAAATAAATACATTCCATGTGCAAACTGTGTGTGATAAGGTTGTCACTTTTTACTAACAAAGATTTTTCAGTATCTTAATAGAATATTAAAATGCGTGTGTTGAACTAAAGCGTAGTCCCAAAATTACATTGAACGAATACATGATGTAGCCTAACTGAAATTAATTAAAATATCCTAATACTGTAGATGCAAGTACAGTCTAATAAGAAACGCTCTTACTTATGTCTTTACAGCGATGTAAAATAAGTCAATTTCAAGCACATTTGGCGATGATAGGTCTCTGAAACAGCATGTCAACCTTAACCCATCAATCTCACAATTCTGGTTGTTGGTTGTTTCCTCCGTTGCACCAAGGAAAACACTTAATCATCACTCTGTGGCGTCTTAGTCAGTTTACAATGAAACTGGAAACTGCAGTTGTATTATTTTCTGTACAGGCTGTGTTGTATTTACAAAAGAGGGAGTTTTTTTTTTAAGTCAAGACAAAACAAAAACATAAATGTGTGTATAGGACTCAACTATTGGCCACCAGTGTGTTTGTTTTTTTTTCTGTCACTGCAGGGGGGTCTCAGATCACACTATTAAATGAATGCCATTAATGTTGCAAATGACATGCTCTTTATCTTAATTGCAGTTCCCAATGAGTAAATAGGAGTGCAGTGGGGCTTTGTGTTCTTCAAAGGGAATTCTGTATAATGAGGATGCCACTTCCTGACTTTGCCTAATTGAATATTAGCCATTGCATGCCAGTTTAGGCTCTTCAGCAGATGTGTTTATATCAGTAGAAGTGTGGCCATCCATCCATGATCAATGCTGTGTTATCGTTTATGGGAAGTCCAGTCTGAACCAATTGGGGGACTGGGGCAAAAGGGCATGGTCTACTGTGTCTGTATCCTGTCACTGCTGGAGTTGATAATACATGGGATCTTGTACTCTTGTTCACAGCACACCCAAGCTGTTTTTTAATAAACAGCAGGATCCACTTCATCTAAGTTATTCTAGTGGGAAGTAGATCAGAATCAAATGACTATTTACCCTTGATGCAGTAGCAGATCTGTCACTTACAGCAGTTGAAATAGAAAATGCTGACATTGATGATTTGTGAAGTTACTTTGAGATGTTTGTGAATCTGGTTGTCAAGATAAATAACACACCTGGATCCAAAGTGCTAGCTTGAGATCTTTGAAATACATATGCACAAAGCAGCAACTCGGGTGTGGTAATTATTAATTTGTTTTAAATTAAGTGTCATTGAGTCAACTGTCATTGAGTCTCTGGTCTTGCCTGACAAATACATGGTTTTGTCTTTTTTTTTCTTTGATTTTGCATATAAATTCGCCTCCAAGGGATTTCGCATGTAACGCTGTTCTCCTTTTGAAAATGCGTGACCTTGGCTAAGATAATGTAACTGAATAATTGAAAAGCTTCAGTGATAAAGATCTCCTTAAGTACCAAGACACATTTTTTGATGTGTTCTGTATCTATGGAAAAATTCATAAAAAATGTACCTTTCTCGAACAAATCTAGTTATTTAAAATAACCTTGACATGCAGATTGGTCAGTATTTATGAAGAGTGCTTATTTTAATGCTCACACGTGAAATATGGCTCTTGAATGTATATGCATTATAGCGTTTAATGTAGGAACCATTGATGTCTCCCACAGACCAGCAGGGAAGCATTTTAAATAACAAGCTGTTATGAAGCACTCTTTATTTCCCACCCATATGTTTCAGATTAGTCTCAAATCGGCGAGGATATTGATTATATTGCACAATGTACCGTTCAGTAGCATCACCAGTCATGGTTCTTCCTCAACTCACTTTCATCATAGTCCATTCTAAATTACTGATTGTGGCAGGGACAGAGTTAATGTCTCTGCCAGCAGCTACAGGTGTGGCCACTCTCCAGTTAATGCAGATTGGTGCTAAATGGGGCATGGCTATCTGTATAAAAACAGGCAGAAATCCTCTGTCTGGGAGAGTAGGTGAGTGTGCTGCGTGCTGCGTGCTGTGTGACCCTGAGAATAAACATGTCATTGCAATCACTCAGGTGAAACAGTCAGTCAATCAATCCAAATTTATTTTGTATTCATGCCAAGGCACCTCAAAGCGCTTCACATTACAAATAAATATACTATATAATAATATAATATAATATACAATAAAATATCAAAAAAATCCATAAACAAACAGAGAAAAAAATAATAAATAAATAAATAAATATTAACAAAATTCTAAGATAGGCCTTCCCAATCTACAAAAATGTGTTTTAAGCCTTGATTTAAATGCATTTATTGAGTCAGCTTTACGGATTTAAATTGGAAGATTGTTCCATAATACAGGTGCATAATGACTAAAGGCTCTTCCACCACAAGCGCTGTGTTTTATCATTGGAGTCACCAGGAGACCAGCATCAGCAAAACTCAGTTGGCATCCAGGGACAGAAGGTAAAAGCATATCATTAATGTACGCACGGCCATTTCCAGAGACAGTCTTAAATGTCATTAATAAAATAGCTCTGTACTTCACTGGAAGCCAATGCAAGTAGGCAAGAACAGGTGTAATATGTTCAAATCTTTTTCTACCTGTCAGAATTCATGCAGCTGCATTCCGAACCTGCCAATAGGGCGTTGCAGTAGTATAGCCGGGATGAACGCATTAATTATGATTCTGCAAGATACAAACAGACTTCAGACATATTTGCTAATGATAATAAGCAGACTTCACTACAGTTGAAATGTGATGCTGAAAACTTAGAGTAGAATCTAAGAGTAGAAGCAAATAAGATCCAAGACTTTTCACAGCTTGTGAAGAGCTAATGGGGTAAAGGTCATTCGTTGAGGGATTTTATTTAATGCTGTTTTAGAGCCAATTAAAAGAAATTCAGTTTTATATTAATTTAAATGTAAAAAAAAAAAATGTTGACATCCAAGCCCCTGTTTCGTCAAGGAAAGTTGATAGTGTGGAGTTTACGTTTACATCATCTGAACTCATTTTAAAATAAATCTGGGTGTCGTTGGCATTAGAGTGGAAATTAAAACCATGCTGTCTGATCACGTTACCCAGCGGTAGCATATACAAATTAAAAAGTAAAGAACCAAGAACAGAGCCCTGTGGAACCCCAGAAACAAGAAGAGAATTAGCCGATTTTGATCCTCCAAAGGACACAAATTGATGTCGGGAGGTTCAGTAGGACCACAGCCAGGACAGTACTGTGCCAGTAATGCTGTTAGTTTTCTCAAATCGATCAAGAAGAATTGTGTGAACAGTGGTGTCAAATGCAGCAGATATAGCCAAAAAACAATCCCTGATAACAACCCCTCATCTGCATTCAGCAGGATGTCATTAACAACTTTTATGAGTGCAGACTCTGTACTATGTTGTTTCCGAAAGCCAGATTTAATTTTTTCAGAGATTATTAGCAGAGAGATAAGCAGACAACTGAGCAACAACAACCTTTTCCAAGACTTTTGCAAGGAAAGGTAAATTAGAAATTGGACAGTAATTAGACAAGACATCAGGATTCGATGTAGATTTTTTAAGTACTGGCTTTATTATTGCCAACTTTAAGCTAGATGGAACCATTCCAGTTTTTAGGGAAAGATTCACAATATTACAAATCACAAGCACATCTGTCCAATGACGGACAATATTAGTTGGCCAAGGATCAAGCGAACACAAGGTGGAACGAGCTTTATTGATAATATCTAAAACATCAGTAATTTCAGATGTAGCAAAATGCACAAGTCTATGTGGAGCTACTATGGTCTCGAATCCCACATCAGTTACATCTTCACTAGACAGGGTAAGAGAATTCCTTATTGTTACAATCTTGTCAGTGAAGAAATGAGCAAAGTTATCACAATCCATTACTGAAGTACCTGCATCACATTTTGATGTTATAAATGTCTTAATTTGCCCAAATATCATTATTTTTCAAGAAAACTTTTAATGACGTATCAAGGTCCCTCGAGTTATATAATAACACGTTTTCATACACGTATCTCTAAGCAGAATACATAATACTTTACATAAAATAAATAAAAAATAAAAATAAAATATATATATATATATATATATATATATATATATATATATATCGTATTGTAAAATGCAAAAAAGTTTGTATGTCGTGGAGTAATTTAGAATGTTCCCCAGAGTGTTCTGAAAAAAATGGCACCAAGACCCATATATATTGTTAGTGATTTATAGGAAGAGAGAGTCAACAACAGCCAAAAAAAAAAAAAAAAAAAAGGTCGAGGGGGAGCATCCCACTGAAAAGCACGTGATCCTAAAGGGTAAAAACAAAAAGTGAAACTTTACAACAGTCATTTCAAGATAGGACTTGATAACTAACGCTGAATAAGACAGATGTTGAAACCTTTGTTTTTTTGTTTTTTTTGTACTCGGGCAGTTGCATTTAGGAGTCTATATATTTATAAAACTTGTGTTTTGGGTTATTAGAGTTTGTTATCCTGTTTTTTGGATCGTGGGAGTAAAATATATAGCTCAGTCCTTAGAAGCCTGTTGATAAAATGTATTCTCTAATTAAATATTTTAATAATTAGCAGTTATTTAGACAAAGTACTTACCAAACAAAACAAAACAAAACAAAAAAAAAACCCAAAACAAACAAAAAAAAAAAAATATATATATATATATATATATATATTATATATATATATATATATATATATATATATATATATATTTAGAAATTTACAATAATATATAACGAATTATTATTATTATTAATAATTATTAATAATAATAATAATATAATAATAATAATAATAATAATAATAATAATAATAATAAATGTACCGCGATATGTATTGTATCATGGCTTGTGCATCGCGATTTGTATTGTATCAAGGCTTGTGTATTCCCTATACTAGTGATCTATGCAATATTTCTACAGTAAATACAGTACTGGTGTTGTTCAAACAACTTCTCAGTCTAACTTCCGTTTCTGTCTCCCTTTTGATACAGTATCTGGACTGAAGAAAAGCTGCACTGGCACTTTATATCAGAGACATCTTATTCAGCATTCGTTTTATAACTAAATAAATATTAGGCCTATTACATGGTTATCTTTCCTAATGTATTTACTTTTTTTCTCCGGGAGACGAGACGCTTGAGCTTTGCTTTAGCTCCGCTCCGGCGGCTGAACCTGGGGTAAGCCCATTCCCTCTTCCCCTCACCCGACCCGCTCTCCTTCTCGCACTTGGTTTGCTTGTCTGCCTCTTCGAACTGAACTCCCGACCGGCGTTTAGCCAGGCTATTTATAGTTTAAAAACTGCTAATTAAAATGATCCACGAGTGGGAATGTGACCTTTTTTTTGTAAAAAAAATAGTGTTAATTACATGGTACTTTATGGTTAATTCACAGAGTTACATTTTTGTTTCACTATATGTGCATTATAGAGAGGGAGGTATTTTATTTTGTTTTTTAGTCAGATGTGTGTTGTGGCGTTTTTCTCCCCCGGTCCGTCCCCCCCCCCCCCCCCCCCCCCCCCCCAAAGTGGGAATAAAATGTATTTCTTTGAGTCGTGTTGGACAAATAGCATTACAGAATGTCAGGTCGTCCCGTGAATTGATGGGTGCTGTGTTTTAAGACAATTAGACATCACGTATACTATGACTAGAGATATCAATCAAGCACTGTTACAAATTCCAGCACATCTTATCTTGTATGTAGATGTCATGCCTTGCATAGAACACACAGCATAGTTCTGAGGTTAAAAACAGCAGCATCGTTTATAACAATAAGAGACACCTTTTACACAACATATTCACTTAGAAAAAGATATAGTACAGGGTTGGATAAATTAAGAAGAAAACCGGAGAGTCTGAAACTAGTCAGCAGTTAATATTTTCTGACTGGGGGTACAGTCAGAAGTTCTAGAACAGCGCTCAGTTTTTGAATTAAAAAAACCAGAGCACTGTAAAGGAAACCTGAAATTGTACCCAAGAGATTCACTTGTGAAAAATGATGTCTATTTTTAGATCGCTGATAATGAGATTCTTCAATATGGTGCAGTTCTACAAGAACAGCTGATTGAGTTTCAAAGTAAAATCCAAAACCCACTGTATGGAAACACTGCAGTAAATAGTCCTGGGTTGTATTGTTCATGGACAGCTGGAAATAACGTGTTTAAAAAAAAAAAAAAATAAATAAATAAAGTAAATGTCAGAAGATCTCTAGAGCGTATGCTTGCTGTGCAGGCTTTTAACATAGATCTGCATCAATGCTATGACTGTTTTTCAGTTTATCAGAGGCTGGATAAAACCTACAGCATTAATAATGCATACAGCACATTATCTTCTCATTGTTTAATAATCCCAATACTGTGCATTTTTTGTGCCTTGCTGTATTTAGGCATTTCCCTTTCAAAGCAGAATGTGTGGATTTGTTATTTGCACTTACAACGTTTCTTATTACGTTGTTAAGCTATGGCTGCCTGAATCTGAGCCATTTAATAACATTTTAAATCAGTCTCAAAATGAATGTGCTATTTCCTACTTGCTGCAGTGACAATAACCAGGACCTGGCAGGCTATGGGATTTATTCCATTTATACGTGCTGGTAATTATTGTTCAAAGCTAGCTTAATTGTTTAACATATCCAGTGTAATTACAAGCTTGGTGCTTCATGTTAAGTGTAATTAAATTGCAGGTATTGTAACAATATTGCAAAGAGGTTTGGGGACAGTGTTGTCCTGCTGTATGGAATGAGAATGCCTGAATGTGACACTAATGACTGACTGCATTGTAGAATTGTAGAATTTATTTGCAGAAGAAAACTGTATGGTCTATTTTGGAGGGGTGAACTTAAGCTTTGTGCCTTTTAGCAAAACCTCTTCCGCGTTGAAACCTGCTTGCTTCTGTGTGGCTCTTTGAGCTAAATAAGCATCTTTTTGTCCTGCTGCTACTTGCAGCATCAGTGTAATATACATCTCAAACCTCAGTCACAAAGCCAAAGAGAAATACGAGAGTTTTTTTTTTCCATGGTCCTTTTTTTTAACAACGCATTGGAAATAGCTTTAGATCTTGTTCTTTCCTCTTATTAGCGGAAAACCTTAAATAAATGTACTATTATTGTAATTTGTATGAGGCTCTACACAATTAAAGGTATATCCACAGATCTGAAAATCCATGACTGCCTGGGGCTACAGACGATCTTATACAATTCTCGCTTCTGAAGATAAAATACAGTATTCATGAGGGCTTGCTTATTTATGCGTGTGTTACAGGAAGAATGATTATTCTCGAGAAAAGTCATTTTTGCTTATTGGGGAAAAAATGTGTGGCCTGTCTATTGCTCTGTTAGTTCTCTGATGCAGGGCAAGAAGAAGAAGGAATATACTCACAACTTACTTTAAATTAATTTGTACTTGATCTGTGACCTGGAAAGTTAGTGTTTGGAGAGCTCTATTTCGCTGCTGTCATCACTGTAAACATAAAGCATTGAGGAGATGACAGCTTTGTGTTGGTATTCGAAGATGATCGTGCAGGATAGACGTGTGCTGTGCAGCAATTGTTTTTCCCTTGTGGTTTCCCATCCAAATTCTTTGTTTTTCCATACTGGCACATTAATGACAGCTACAGCTTACCCCGAAACCAATGTATTAAGAGACATATATAATTAATGTTCTAGTTAAAATAGAAGAGGGTTTAAAGAGTACCCATTAGTCTGCATGTTTTCAAAATTTCCATTGAGTAATGCCTTCTTTTGACATCAGTCATACAGAAAGTCTGTTTTTATAATAGCATGTCCTTTTGCAATTAATTAATATGTTTGCCTTTTTTTTTTTTTTTCTGACCCGTCAGCAGTTTTGTGGCTACAAGACATTTAGATGAGGTCCAGTAGTTACCATGATGCCATTTTAGTATTCTTGACTCTAGTTTTATTTTGGTTATGTTTGTTTCAATGTTGGTTATGTTCAGGTAAAAAGCGTACAGCATGGTAAATGACTCATTGTCACCATCAGAACTCAGACAGACATCTGTCCTTAACCCGATGGTTTTGATTTGGTAAGTTAAATTACAGTGTTTCTGTACTGTCCTTCCAACATCTCACAAACGTGTTGTAAACACCCTGTTTAGCGCAATGCATGTTTAATTTACAGCATGGTTCTTTTTATGATTGACACCCAGGTTATTAGCATAACCCCTCTTTAATTAACATAAAATGACACCAACTGGCGTGGTACTTTGAAGTTTGTTGTAAACCTGTGTCATAAAAAAAAAACAGGGTCAAGTAGATTTTTGTCAGGACTAATAGTGCTATAATCATAGCATGCTGTATTTACCTCAGTACGTAGACAGTCAAAATCACCCTGTCCTGAAGTTTTAGTGTCCCTCCCTTGAGAAGGAAATTTGCTTTGGCTCTTTACTTTGCCTCTGACAGTACCTACAAAATGCTATTGCTTTTGTAGTAGATGTAGTAAATGGGGTGCTCTGACTACTATGAACGCATGACTAAATCATTCCCATGTGAAGATGTTTTAAAGACACGCAAATTAATTTAGTCAGTTTTAGTTTTGGAAGAAATTGTACATTTTAAAGAAGCTTTAAACTGGCACCAATTTTTCCTTTAGAAACAAATCATACACTGGTTAAAAGCCACGGATTTAAGGGCGTACAAATGATAGTTATTAAATCACATGGAATTTGTTCATTCAAGGGAAAATGAAAAAGATGGCAAAAAAAAAAAACAAAAGCAGATTTGTTTTGAGCTGCATTGCCATTTCCTTGAAATACATCTTGAGGAAAATATAAAGCCATTGGAGCTTTTTTCTTTTATATTAACTTTTCTTCTTCTTCACTTAATAATATTCAACAAGCTTAGCTTTATGTTTATTTTTGCTCATGGCAAAACTCTACATGCTATGCATTTAAAGACCAATTTGCTTTGCTATGCTCTGACTTTGATACCAAAAGGCAAGGCATGTCAATAGGATATTCCCATGAGATTTACGACTGTGAAGAACCAGTACAAATTCAATTAAGCAGGCTGGTGTGCCCATTGATTTAGAAAAATCAAGCTGCTTTGGCGGGGTTTATATATATATATATATATATATATATATATATATATATATATATATATATATATATATATATACTCCTTAAACCTTTTCAAGGGCATTGTAATTCCTTTGTATGTTTTTTTTCATGGGGATGAAATACCATACAGCTTTACAACAAGGCTTTCTACTATCGAGTTGTACAATAACATAATGCAATACATTTTTTGTAATAATATTGCAGTAGATGTATTCCCTGGATTTTTGTTTTGGTTTTTTTGCAATGCATCTTTTAAAAACCAGTTTGCTTGCAGGGCATGATTTAGAAATAACTGTGAACTTCTTGTCTTTAATTGCTCATACTTGGCTACATGTCAACCTTATTGTGTGCTGTAGTGTAAAAAGCAAGTGATTTTCACAGCAATCAATTGAAGAAGGAAAAGGAAAATGTGGTGGAAGGAATGAGTACACACTTTCACACTGGCACTGGGCCTGGGTTCAGGCTACCCGGGTCACAATCCTGCGTATTGTGAAACCATGTACCTGGGTCGAACCCGGGTTGTCCCGGGTCCCAGCGACCTACTTCAGGATGTGGGTCGACACACTTTGACCCGGACTGTGCATGACAATATGCATGACGGCCGTTCATAAGCCAACAAAATACAAGTAGCCACACCTGCGTGAAGGTTTCACTTTGGCAAGAAAAGTTTCTGTTTAGCCATATTTTTGTTGATTGAGACACAGTATGATTGCAGCAGGGATGAAGAAACATTTGCTCTAATCAACATTTGGGCAGATGGTCCATTCCATAGAAGCTTGGATGGAAGCATCTGTAACAAGCTGCTTCCGGGGTGTTGATAGGGCCACTCTGAACTCGCGTCTATCACCCAGGTCCACCCTACTTTACCAAAAGCAGAGTGAAATCACGCAGCCGACCCAGATAACACCGGGTAGGTTTCGACCCTTGTAGACCATGTCACTGTGAAAGGGGCTTTATTAAGGCATTAGTGCCACATTGTACATTGTTTCTGTGAATAATTGTATGAAAGGAGATGCAGGCACAGGTTTGTAGACCCAACTGGTGTAGCCCATAAAGATTTCACTTGAGGAGTGCATTTTATTAATCCTGCTTGCAGTATCCTGCTGCTCCTACTGGTGGATTTAGATGGCAGAATCAATAACATACTGCCCATATGGGGTCTGCTTGTACACGTATTAGCAGACACTGCTTTGAAGGTTGATAAGAAACAGTTGAAACCAAAGACCCTAGAATTGTACTGTGTTTCAGTGCAGCACAACCTTGAGAATAACATTGGAAATTAAACTGTACTGTTCATGGATTCAAACTGTACTTTCTGCTGGAGCTTGAAACTAGACAAAAAAACTAAACAAGTCAGGGATTAGGAGTATGATTTTAATTGGTTGAGGAGGAAGCGACGGAGGTCAGTGATTTTTTTATGATTTGACACACGAGACATTTATCTAATTTACTTTAGAGCTTATATCAGATACGGTCGATCTGGCTGCTTCACTGTATAAACAATGAACTGTATACTGGTGCTGCTGATAGCCCAGCATGCACAAGGTAAATATGTTTGAGGCGCCTGACATCTTTTCACCAGCCTCGTCAACTTGACCCGGTACTGGCCGATTGGATTCTCAGAACTGGGGATTGATTGGGCCGGAAATTTGAATATTGATGCAGCATAAATTGATCCCCAAAGGCAGAAAGAAATGCCCTTTTAAGTGTCTGCCTGTGAGGTACATTGGTAATTTACTTAGCATTCATATGCAGTAAGTAGGAATATGCAAATATCATGAGCACATATGCGCATTCTAATAATAAATGTGCTGCATTAATGAATGATTTATATACTGTTCAAATAACAATTAAGAAGTGTTGCCATGATGCTGAGTTCAGTGGCATACAGTGTAGTCTTATATGAAGCTGTAGTACAGTATATAAACATATACTCTTTTTTTCAAGTGGAAAGTGGAAAAAATGTGAAGTGTTTTTGCCCCTTATTACCTTAATCATTGAACTCATGAAGGAAGAACTGTCTGTAGTATACAATCAAATGCAAGATAGGAAATGGTCTGACCTTTAATAATAATAATAATAATAATAATAATATATAATAATAATAGTACAATCTTTATTTTTATATGGCGCCTTTCATAGTGGACCACCATCACAAAGTGCTTTACAGTGGTAGGCTGTGAACTGTGCATTATATGCAGAGTCACTTACAACAGGACAGATTTAACATATCATCCTTCACCTATAGCCTAATATGCTAGAAACAATTTTGATGGAAGATGAATGGCTAAGCACTAAAAAAAAAACAAGAGGTGAGAGTTCAAGGCACTTATTTCCCAAGGGTTAAAGGTTAAGAACCATAAATGCTGTACAGCTAGGACTACAACTACTACTGACTTTTTTTTTAATCTAGCAGCAACACAGCAACTAGCATTGTGTGTGAAACAGAAACCGTTGCAAGAGAAAAAGAAAAAAAAAAGCTTGCTGGCTGAGGAACTGCTACATACATGGGGCAGAGAGTAATACATCAGAGGCTGTCAGTGAATTGCTATGGTTACCAGGAAGAACATCATTACGCCAAGCTTTACAGGGTAGGTGCGATTTCCAGCTCGTCAAGTGTTTGGTGTGATTTACATGTTGACACTGCATGCGTGATGGATAGCCACATTAAACCCAGTCATGTCAGTGAGAACTAACAGCAGCAGGCCCCTTTTTATGGTCCTGTAGTCACCGCCTCTGACTTCAGGCCGTCGTTTACAACGGTAGAGCCAAGCCCTCAGCAGTAGATCAGTAAGAGACATTATGTCAGAGGTAAGGTGTGAAATCTGTGATTAAAGGAAAGCAGTATGGGACCTGATTGCTAAAAGTGGTGGTTGGGAGACTCTGATGCAAGGTCGCCAAGGGCAATAGACATTAGAGACATAATGTTTTCTGTTCAAACATCTTTCTGTGAACATACACTGTTTTTTAAATGAAGGATCAATGATAATATTAAATGAGCTGTTATTAAAGCTCATTCATACCAAGCACAGAATGAGGTGAAACGCCATTTTATTTTTATAAATCTGAGGTGTTAATATATTCCAATCGCACCAGAGAACGTGCAGCACAGAGCAATGTGGTCAGACAATGTGATCCACAGCACAGGAAACAATTAGTTACCAGGTAGTAAATCTATAGAATCTGTAAGCAAAGATCTTCAGAAATGGGAGCGCAGTAAAAAAAGTCACTCATTTATAAAGAAGAATGAAAATCAATTTTAAACACTTGATAATCACCAAATTAAATTACAAATTATTAAACCAGCAAAAAAAGGCTTTAATGAGATTATCTTGTTTTAATGAGATTCTCAGGTGTTTAGAAACACATCTGTGGCAGAACAAGGCTCTGCCCTTTTTGGATTGGCAGGGATGGGGTTGATTTCCCCTGCCTGCCTGAGTTTGTTGTGTTCGGGTGGCTGGGGTTGATTGGTTGATTGGGTTGATTGGCGATCGGTCGGCGCCCGGCCACCTGGTGTGGAGGGGGGCCTCTGCTTCTCATTTGGGAAGAGGGAGCTGAGGAAGCAGGTTGGTGTTTTGTTTGTATGTTTGAAAGTTTGAATCCAGTGAAGGCATTGCCCAGCCTGGAAATTGTTATTTTTGTAAGTTTTGCTTTTTGCCTTTCTTTTTGTGTTTAAATTGCTTTGTTTTGGCCCTTGTGCCCTTTCATTTTTGTGTTTATTTATAATAAAATAGTTATTTTTTTGAACTACAGACTGTCTCTGGGCCTCTGTGGGCCACTCGCCAGTCTGCCACAACATCCCTTACTGTTAGAACAAAACTCTTAAGTAAAATAAAATAAAACTACTTCACCTAATAATGCATAATGTACCCAATCTCATCATGTGCACAAATAACATACAATTTGCTATATGAACACTTCATATAGCTTTTGTATACGATGGTGCGATTCTAATATGAATTTACGTACATATCAATTTAAAATAAAAGTTTTCTCAGAATTGATATGGTACATTCACTTTTCACTATGAGTGTATCAGTGAACTGTGATGCTTGCATTACTTGTATGGTGAGTTGTGCATCCTGATACATAATCAAATGTCTGCATGTGATGTGATGTACAGTTGGTACTATGTAACTACACTGTACCTTGTTTATAGTTTTAACAAAATAGTCTATCATTAGCAATCATTTTATCTGTGACACATTATACAAAGTAACCTACTGTATTAGCCCACATAATTTATTGTGAAATGTTTCAGGACCTGCTTTATGCTAGCCCAGCAGCAAGCACAGAGGAGGTGAAGACATGCACTGTTTATGAGTTAGGATATAAAAAGTGCTGGGGTTTCAGATACAGTGGATGGACCTATACAACATAAAGCAGGCTCAGTAAATACACCCTGGAGTCTGCAATTGAGTATACAGGGGAGCCTGAAGATATTGACTGGAATTGTGAACTGAAGTAATGCAGTGCTTGACCTTTAGCATACTTATACATTAATAAAGACAAGTGAAATAATCTTTGAAGCCAAGACTTCATTTTCTACAGCCTGCCGTGCGGTTTACAGAGGAAACAGTTTTAAACCTCAGCAGCTGGATAACACACAATATTGATAAATGGCTAAGGTGCTCATGTATCATCAAAAACAATGCATCGTTTACTATGTTTAAAGACTTGGATTCACTTGTATACCCTGGCTCCAGGAAAAAAAGAAAGCAAAAAATACAGCTAGAAAAGGGATTCCTGTTTCATTACCCAGTTCTTCTGTTATAGAAGATCAGGGAACCTGCCAAGATAATCAGAACCAAAACCTATTTTTTTGTTCCAAAGAGCAGCCTCATTTTTGTTTTAATTTGTGAAGCGGCATTTTATTAACAAAAAAACTTGAGGGAGGCACCTGGTTGGCTGACATGGTTGGTTTAGTGATTTCTCCTTTCACTTCTTGATGAATCGGAGCTACAGTTTCTTTGCTAATGAGATTTTTGTCGTCTATATGAAGTGAGTTTTGACAGTCGATTTATATGGGAAAGGGACATGCATACCTTAGGAAAGCTACTGTATGAGAGAGAGAGAGCATGGATCTTCTTAATATTTTATGACAATATCTGTTCTTGAATAAATAATGAAGTGCATTTGTTTAAATTGTCTTTTAGAATAGCCATGGTTTATTGTGCAGTTTTCCTCGAATCGTTGCTTTAGAAATTATGCTGTTCCCTGTGGGACAGAACTCAGCTGATTGTCTCAGCAAGGTGCTGGAATTCACAGTCCTATAAATAATGCTTTTCAGATGATAGGGTCGATTTGAATCGATCAAAACAGCGTCAGATCTAAATAACAGCACCGTTCAAATAATTCAAATAGGACTCTGTGTCTCGAGGTAATAGAAATAAACAGTGTGTGCCAGTCTCGTTAGGGTATATCTGGCTGCAAAAAATATGGTCAAATACCACAGAGGGTCTCATTTTATTGATTTAGGTGAGGATTTACACAGCATTTACTGTAGATTCTAAGGTACTGTTTACAATGTGGGCATCCCTGCCATTATTTCATCTAAATTTTCGTACTCTGTTTTATGATAGTACGCATCATTTCTACATGTTTTTTGGCTGTTTAGCTTAATAATGGTGTGAATAGAAAACATATGGCTTTTCAACCAAAATTCAATACCACAGCTGCACATCAATCTTATTGGACATTGTGAGTCTCACCAATCGCAATTCAGTAACACCCTCAGTTCTCGAAGGTTGAGAATCCATCATCATTTGGCTCTGCGTGATGCGACAGAGCTGTGGAGGAGAGGATTGTTTCCGATATCTTTTAATTTGCGTTAAGCGTGACTGAGCAGACGTGACGGCAGGCCAGTGTGGCTTCTTTCAGCATTGTCTGCCAGCTCTTTCACTCTGCAGCAGCGATTACCTTGCGAAAGTGTGTGATCAATGTACTACACACACGGAGGCGTAGAACGGGAGGATTTATTTTAGTGTGTCTCCAATATCCAATGCACTGGTGGGATTCAGATTATGAATCTGGTGCTTGCGGTATTGCTAAAAGCAGATTGTATCATAAACCAGGCAATAAAAAAGAACACGTCAAACACCTGGAGAGGATGCATAAAAGCCGTGACACATTCTGGAAGCTTAAAAAATAAAAGAATGATAATTAACAAAATGCCAGGTGGAAACCCAGATTCAGAAGGTGAGATGACTCTTTGATCCGAGTCTTATTTATTGGTAGTTTTGAAGACCTGGATGTGGGCTAGTTTTTAAAATCTATTTTCATCCTGTATAAATTGTACCTCTTGTACACATTGATATAGAATTCCCTTACCTGAGAATACTGCACAGAATGCAGGGAGGAACATAGGCTTTTCTTATTTGAATATTCTATGAACATGTGAATGAATATTTGACATTTTTTCAAATTGTGAATTAGCTTGAAAGCTATTTTTTTATATAATACTACAATTATATAAATTATCTCCAGTAAAATAAATCTAGTAATGCTCAAGCACTGTTTGTTTGATTCTTAAATATTTGTCCCAGCACTAATATTACATGCAGGGATTCTCTGACAAATGTGCAGAAGAGTGTGTGTGTGTTATATTAAAATGATGGTAAGACCACACACTGCAGATGTTACAGTAAACTTTTCTGACTAAGGTTAGAGCTACACACTTTTCTTTCACTTGTCTGGCGTTCACTGCAAGCCACATTATCTCAGGGCTTCAGGCTTAGCAGAATCAATGCATCAATCAGGCCAAGAGGTGACTTCTGAGTGTAATAACACCTGCTCACCCTCCATCTTCGTTTTTTACAGCCAATGCAAAAGCCTCTCGGAGGCACCTCTGCGATGGGTTATAATGCTGTTAGATAGCTGTAACTTTAGCTGGAGAGCCAGCCATGCTCCCTGTGTGCTTGTAAGTCTTTAGAGATAGACTCCCTACACATCAGGAAGGCTGTGAGTTCAGATCAATGCTGTTTGTTGAGATGTGCTTTGTATTCAGCTGGGACGGTTGACGACATGTGAAAGTGTGTGGGGAGGGGGAGTGGCTGGTGGTAATGCTTTCTAGTGATCAGGTTAGATTTCTTTAACTGTGGGAATAGTGACTGTCCTTCAGATTTAACCAAATAATGTATCTCAAACCCTCTGTTGTTGACGCTGGCTTATAGGTCGTAGACCAGTGGTTCCGAAGCCAGTTCCTGGGGACCCCGTGTCTGCTGGCTTCCATTCCAACTGAGCTCTCAATTACTTAACTAGACCCTTCATTGAACCGATCATTTACTTAATTAGACCTTTTTACTTGTATTCAGCTCTTTAACGGTTTAACCAGCAGACACAGAGGGTCCCCAGGACCAGGATTGGGAACCACTGGCATAGACAATATAGGCTGTCCAAACTTCTCCAAGCCACTAGTGGTCAGTATAGAGCAAGGTATTTGATCTCATTGGAACATACCTAACAATTCAATTAATTGGACAGATGTAAAGTGTTGCATACTTGTACATTATAACCAGTACATGGAGTATTCAAGGGTGTGCAGTTCTTATTGTGTCAAAACCTGGATTTGGTATAGCTGGAAGATTATTTCCACTTAGGGGGTTAGCCAGGACAGGGTCAAGATATTTATCTCTGATGAAACAGTGAATCTCTTTGGAGATAAATTGGTAGTAACAAATGGAAGGGTCGATGACTGCACCCTTTTAAAAGGGGCGGACAGTACCCCTGTCTGTACAGAATATGTCATCCAAATGAAAGATCCACTGCATGCTGGGTTTGGCATAGACAAAGCTTGTAGTCATATGGCTGTCAGACCTGGCCCATATTAAGGTGATATTTTCTGACAATATGAATTCATCCTTCTTTAGGAGCAAACACTGTTGACAGTCATGAATATATAGTAGACAGTTGATGGAAATGGGACACCAGCAATAGTTGTACTTTTTATATCCTAACTCATAAACAGTGCATGTCTTCACCTCCTCTGTGCTTGCTGCTGGGCTAGCATAAAGCAGGTCCTGAAACATTTCACAACAGTGTTTTCTCCAGTAAATCTGCATTATGATGTATGGCAATTTCCACACTTTTCCTACACTAATGACCTTCACTTAACATAATTTACAGTGTTTTACCGTATTTCTGTTCTGTATTGTTTATTTTTATTATTCATTTCTTAACTGACGCCCTTATCCAGGACGACTTACAGTTGTGTACAATAAATACATATCAAGAATAAAGTACAATTAAGAGCAACATACAAAATACGTTTTTAACATGCTTGCACTATGGTTTCACTTTGCTATATGTTTACTGCAAAGGCTATTGGTAAAAATGAGCCACACTCAATTTGACTTATCCAGATTTGTGTTGGTTGGATGCATTTTTCTGATGTGATTTTTTATACAGTAATACATAAGTAAAGTTTCTTTGCTGGCAGATATTTAGAAGAAAAAAAAAAGCTGTAGATGGAGAGTCATACAAGAGCAAAGCAGTGATCATTTGAACAGTTCAAAGCTTCACAAGGGCATTCTACACCCACATAATACACATATGAAAATTAGGAGAGGCCTGGTAATATTTTCAGAAATGTTGGGCAGACTGAAATCACTAAGGCAACAGGGCTGGAAATAGTGAAGTACATTCTGAGCGTGCAAGGTTCCAGATCATTGTGTTTCCTGGAAGTAGAAACTGTCAAGAAGGAAAATTAGGTGACTGTATTGAAATGGCATCACTGTTTTGAGGCTGTTACTAATGAGCCCAGTGGTAGTCATATGTACATTACAGTGTTTAATGGGGTTGGGTCTGTGATGCTATAGTAACTAAAGAACTAAAGGCAAAATCTGAATTTTGTATTCTAACATTGCCCATCGTTTTACAAGAAACTTGATTCATGTCTTGGCTAATTCACACCTAGATAGTCCTGTTCTCTTCTACAGCACTGAATAATACAAAATTTGTGTTGCTTAGGGAATTTGGAATATTAAGTGGCTATTGTATCACTTTTTGGAGCCAATGGATATTGCAATTACATTTTTTTTAGATGTAAAAATATAAATTGTTGTTATTCATATTCTTCTTATTATTATGATGTTGAGGTTGGAATGTGGTCTAATAATAATAATAATAATAATAATAATAATAATAATAATAATAATAATGGTTAGATATAGGTTAACTGAAGTGCATCATGTAATTCTTCAGGGAATTTAAATTCATTAAAATCCATGCCTGCAAATTCTCTGGGAATCTTTAAAGTCCTCAGGACTGCTAGAGCAGTGCAAGGCCTGCTGATGTGTGACATTACAGTATATTTGAGTTTAAGGATATGAGGGGCAAGATGTTTGACTTTCATACTGTTGCCATGGTGACTAAAATGTCACTATTGGAGCTGTAATTATTTGATCACTGGCTGTGGCCTTTCCTGTAAGGAGGATAGCTTCTAGGTTATTAGCAAACCTTTACAATATGTTTTGGATGACTCGTCGCCATTAACTCTGGAAAAAAAGCTTCAATAGGAATTGACAGATGTCAAGTGTGGTTGATGTATTATTGCCGATCAATCCGATGCCAATAATGAAGCCTTTAATTCTTATAAATACAGCTGTCGAGATAATGATGGCTGGCTTGTTCTTGACGTTTTAATGGTTTTGAGTATGACTCACCACTCGCTGGTAGAGCTGTAAATGTAGGGTGAAAAAATGTTTATACTGTGGTCAGTTTTGCGCAGTGGCATAGTGTAGGGTTGATTGCGGTAAGGCAAGTCCTGGCAAATCCCCAGGCAATGCTGCACATTGTAACAACATCACCAGAGTCGGTTTGGTTTCAATGCATAGGACTCTTGTAGACTGGGATGTTCGGTGGCTGTGCCAAGATGAAATACCTGGGTCCTCCTTCTAGAGGCATTACTGACAATGGGTTGAAATATATATGGAGGACATCATTCCCTTTCTCACCAACCATTAAAAATCATTGATTTGACACTTTGTGAACTTAATTTACCTATTGTGTATATATACAGCGCCGAGAAAGTTTGTGAACCCCTTAGGATTTTCACCTATTTCACATATAGCATAAAATGCTATTAGATCTTAATCTAAGTCCTAATAATAGGTAACGATAACCTGATTAAACAAATGACACAAAAACATGATACTTTTTCAACATTTGTTTATCCACAAATGATTCAACATTCATTATCCATGTGTGAAAAAGTACGTGAACCTTTTAATTCAGTAACTGGTGGCACCCCCTTGAGCAGCAATAACTTCAACTAGGCGTTTCCTGTAACATTGGTCAATCTCTCACATTGAAGAATTTTGGCCCATTCCTCCTTACAGAACTGCTTCAGCTCGGTCACATTTGAGGGCTTCCTTGCATGGACTGCTCGCTTCAGGTCCTGCCATAACATTTGGATGGGGTTTAGGTCCAGACTTTGACTAGGCCATTCTAAAACGCAGAATTTCTTCTTCTGCAGGGATGAAGTTTTTCTGTTAGAGCGCAATGTTTGGTTTTTGCCAAACATAACGTTTCTCATTGAGGCCAAAAAGTTATACTTTTGACTTGTCTATCCAGAGAAAATTGTTCCAGAAGTCTTGTGGATCATCTATGTGCTCTTTGGCGGACTTCAGACAGGCAGCAATGTTCTTTTTAGAAAGCAGTGGTTTCCTCCTTGTTATCCTTCCATGAACACCATTCTTGTTCAGTCTTTTTCTGATAGTTGAGTCATGAACACTCACATTAGCCAAGGCGAGAGTGGTCTGCAGATCCTTGGATGTTACTCTGGGGTTCTTTGTGACTTCCTTGATGATTTTCCCGTTTATTCTTGGGGAGAGATTTTGGTAGGACGACCACTCCTGGGTAGAGTGACTGTGGTCTTGAACTTTCTCCATTTGTAGACTATCTGTCTGACAGTGGATTGGTGGCACCCCAAATCCTTAGAAATGGATTTGTAACCCTTTCTAGACTGATGAGCATCAATAACTGTTTTTCTGAGGTGCGCAGAGATTTCTTTTGATCGTGGCATGATTGTTTCCACACACCTGTATGATGAAGACCAAACTCATAAAGTTTCTGATCTTTATATAGGGTGGGGCCTCCAAAACTCACCCCTGAAGATCTACCTAATTATTTAAACATCTGATTCTGATTAGCCCCTTAATTAAGCTGATAAAAGCAGGGGTTCACTTACTTTTTCACATACCCTGAATCTTAATTACTCATTGTTTGTCTAAGTCATACATCATTTTGTTTCAAAATACATGGAATTGGTTAATATAAACCCTATTGGTTATTTAAGAAAATATTTTGATTCAAGAAGTCTATGGTAGGCTAAGAATGGTAAAACTATGGAATTTACATAATTATCATTGGGGTTCACAAACTTTTTCTTGGCACTGTATCTATCTATCTATCTATCTATCTATCTATCTATCTATCGATATACTGTATATACTGTATATAGATAATAGGGTATGATATAGGGACTGAAAAATTATTTTTAATACTGGCCACTTTAGGGAAATGCACCATCATTCTAACAGTCAGAGAGCTTCACCATCTACCACCAGCACCTATCTATCCATGCATGTCCTTCTCCCTTTATTGTGCCAGATCATACAGATCCTTACTATAGAGAACACATCAAATATGTTTTCAGTCTTTACTGATCTGGGCTGGATGGCGGGAGACTTTATCCCACTCAACTCAACTCAATGCCACTCAATGTCTACCATGTCCCTTTTTTAAATGTAAAGCAGACATGAATTGCATGACTTCATTTAAAAAAAAAAAAAAAAAAAATATAGGGTGGGACTCATGCTCCCCCTTCAAGGATTGCAGGATGTGACACCTCATCAGACTCTTCAGTTCCCATGGTACAGTCAGTACAATCCGTTATGGAGCCTACAGTTCAGTTGCTGGCTTGTTTGTGGTACTTTTGTTAAGTGTTTAAATAAGCGGATGTGTTGCTCGGGCCAGCTGCCCACGAACCTCACTCGTGTCCCTTGTGTTGTGCTGCCAGACTGCGTTTATTTTACTGGAACTTTTTTATCCTCCCTGTGTCTGGGTAGGCGTTGTTATTCCAATGTTAACAGCAGTGTTTCCGGGCATAATTCAGTTCAGTTTAATACAATTATGGTGGTTCAAAACTCAGTTGCCTATCGATGCTTAATGTGTCCTCATTTAGTTCCACGAGGAGAAACTGCACAGATGCTTTTACCTCCAGATGAAACAGCTTTGGGTTACTTGCATGTCTCTGTAGCTTAAACCAAACTACATGTCAGTCCAGAAGATCCAGTCATCCCTCTCTGAGCTCCAAGTGACCTGACAAAAGTAAATTGTTCTTGTGGTTCCCTTTTCCAGATGCTGGATCCTGTGTGGGCACAAACACACCCACACACATACACACCCACACACCCTTTTGGTGTTTTCTGAGCAACATGTGCTTCCAAATGGAACTTTGCCATGGAACTTTCACATACCGGACATCCCCTAACTGTAGTCTGACTACAAGCCCTCGAAGAACCCTTCACGCTGCCGGTATAGACTTTCTGATGAACCGCCAGAAGACTGTGACAGTATTAATCACATCTTGGACTGGTTATTCCAAGATGAGATGTAGCAGCTTTCCACCATTTCTACAGTGCAGACAGACAAGAGCCATGCGCTTTTTAATAGGCTGTATAATGGAAGCCTTGCAAGCCCCTTTGTTGGCTGTGAATGTCATCTAGGTGATCCTATAGCAGAGCCCTTTATGGCATAAAGGGCATATTTTCAACTCCAGTCTTTAACTGACTAGAGAACAAAGCAAGAAAATAACTAAGTAAGTAGGGTCACAGTCTTGCAGTAAGTTGTTTGCTTCTCAGTTTTGTAACATCTACAATGAGTTTTCTCCTGTTAAATTTCATTAAAGGTCAGAGCAAAAAAGTCTGTCAACCATACAGTACCATGCTCTTCCAGGGGTCTACTGATGCTACATCCAAGGTTACAGCTCTGCTGCCTGAGACCAAGAGTAAAGGGAATGTTTGATCATTGGGAAACCCGATACAACCCAACATTGAACAATACATTTAGTCATATTTGTCATTGAATTGAATACGTTTCTTTTAGTGTTTCTAAACACCTAATGTTTGTCATTGAATTGAATACGTCTCTTTTAGTGTTTCTAAACATAACCATGATCCGAAGATCGAGGGACAGTATTAGGGGAAGCTTCCAAGTTATTAAGGTTGAGTACGATGTTCAACCAACACATACTTTACACCAAGGAGGCAGTTTGAATCCCCTTCCTATTAAGTCAAATGTTTTTCCATTGGCATGCAGTGCATGAACAATGGCTTTCAGATAACCAAGCACTAAGAAATGAAAAAAAATACTGCCTTAATCTCCAGAACAGACATAGTACTTCAGCAAAGCTGTTTCTGCCATAAATGTGAGAAATGGTAAAGTATTCTAAAATGAAGATCTATTGGACTGATACTATGTACAAACCTTTTACACACTCAGTATTTTATGTTAGAATCTCAGCAGATTGAGGGAATGAGGGAATTAAATTGTGTTTTATGTCATCTTAACCCTGAAAAGCCCAAGCATTTTCGAAATGAGAAAGCTGCTTAATTACATTTCTTTTACAAAACAACTTTATTTTCTGTCAGACAACACATAATGTACTGCATATGAACACTTCTGGCTGGATTAAAACAATTATATAGAGAGGGGTGGCTACCTTACACACGAGATACAGAAATGGCCCTGCAGGGTTAAACGTTTAAGCTGCTACCTTGCCTCTGCCAGAACACACTTAAACAAAAACAACAAAACAAAACGTGGCGCTTCGCTGTCATATAAAAACAATAACAAATCCACAGCTTCGCCGACATTTCTGTATATAAACAAATAAATAAATCATAATACAAGCACAAAATAACCCCATTCTAAAAATAAACCTGAACATTTAAGCAGGGCTTTCCTGCTGCCCTGCTACAGGCACATTCAGTGGAGTTGATGGCAGAGAGTAAATGTTTATTCACAGCTTCATGTGGTGGATTGATATACACAATGGACATGTTGATCCATTGCACTGAAAGGACAGGATGAGTTCTGTTGCAGTGGGGGTCAGTTATATATGTATATGGAATATTTATGTCTGTCAGTCGATCTGTGTGTATAACAATCATAGTTTTAGAAATACAAATGTTCAGATTTTATTGAGCAACAAGACACCAGAGACAAATTCTGAAAGAAAATGTGAAATTCACTCAGCAGCAGAGGAGTACACTCAGCATTTGACATGAGAAAAACTGCCTTCCAGATTTGAGATTGCCTAGCAAGACTGAACTGAACGATCAGCACTTTAAGGGCTACACTCGGCTAACTAGCGAGCTTTAACTTGACAACCCTAGTGGATAGAGAGTAAGGAAAGAGAGTTTAAATGTGCTATTCTCAAGAAAGACTAATGCAACAGCATCATTTCTGGTGGTCCATTTTTTCCTTGTCATTTGTATCACTGATCTGGCAATGGTATTGTGTGCGTGTGTGTGAGATATGTTAAATAAAAAAAAAACAAAAGTAGAATATTCAACTTGAACAGTACTGTCGCACTTACAGTACAGACCAGGACAGGTCTCTTCATTCTCTTCAGTTACAATGAATAGTCTGGTTATCTGGCTGTGAACCAGCTGATTCTTTGCTCTGCTCATAACCAACAGAGACCCATTACAGAAACTTGGGATGATTTGAATGACTCTCAGTTCTATACAGAAATATTTTAGTTCTCTAAATTTAAATGCCACCGCTTGCCTATTCGTTTTCAACACCCAACTGTGTCACGTCACCTTTCTTTCCCGATGACATCCACAGTAGCCTTCATTAAATATGAACTCTCTCAGAAACAAGCTTTTATTCCGATTGACATGTTTTAAAGAAATACAAATAACAGGGCTATAACATGACTCCCACAACCAACCAGAGTAACATTTTTAACTTTTAGACTCAACCAATGGATTCAGGAAAGAATGCCACTACAGAGCAGAGAATATAGAGCACACACAGTAGCTCATCCCCTTTAAGCAGGCTAAGGTTTTTCAATTCATACCTGATAGTCCTCCAGAATGAATAATTCATGTAATCGTGTATCCAGTTTATAGGTGACAGTGTCAGATTGCAAATCAGTTCTCTCAAATTCCTTCTAGATTAAACTAGTGATACGAGTGTGTGCTTGCTAACGTGTGACTAAACAGAAATACAAAAATACTGATAATCACTTGGCAGTGAAACTTTCAAACTAACTTCCAGCCTGCATATCCACTGTACAGTGCAGGGTCTGTAAGAGGATGCACAGTTCTGTGTCAAACAGGGATTTCTGCTTTCTCTTAATTTTCATCTTAAAAATGTGTGCTTTTTAAAAAAAAATAAAAAAGCAACCGTCTCAGAAGTTCATTTTCAGTTATTTTACAACTGATTTAATATATGTGTACTTGTGCTTGAATGTGTGTTGAGCCCAGTATACATAAGGAACCATTTTAAAAAAATCATTCTTGGAATACGACCAGAAAGCATTAACATGGCATTGAGAGGTTCTACTTTGATTATAAGTTGAATGCTGTGCTGTTAACCATCACCTCATTTTTACTCTTCCCCTGGCCTGCTGTACCCATTGCTGTGGTTTCAGTTTCACAAACGCTTCATTGCAGAAACTTAGCAGTTCACCACACTGTTAGAGGGAAGTCACAGCATTCTCAGCAAGGGCAGGAATGCACCCGTTCCTTATTATTAGTGTGCTATATTACATACGAGAAATGTTTGGTAATCATTTTGACAATGCAGCAGAATCGGTCAGTCTGGCCTCGTGCTTCTGGAATGGCTTCATTATAAAAGCAGGTCATTTTCTTGCTCAGAGATTAAATGATTGCGGTTGAGATAAAATATATATAATATGCTTTCTTTCCAAACCAATTTCAGGTTGAAGGCTAGCGTATTCCAATGTAGTGCCCGAAGACTTCTGCTTCTGTGGTGTTCTGCATGGTTCAGAAAGGCTTGCAGGTAGAAGCACAGCTGAATGTCTTTTACATCATAAATGAATGTTGCCAAAGACAGTATTAATCTGGGACTGGTTGTTCCAAGTTACTCTTCAATTGTAAAGAGTTTCACGAGACGGGGTTTTGGGGTCACATGTTTTCTCCTCAGACTTGACGAGGTGCGCCTCCAGCTTTCAGCTTCGCTGTGTTGCCGTGACACAGAATTGAACGAGGAAGATGAAACTATCTCATTAGCGATTTTGCTTCCTTTTAGCTCCCCTTCAGCACGCCTGCATCTCGGTGTCTGTCTCCTCAGACACAATCTGTAGCATTTCATCTGTCACACTGGTTTGACATCAAATATCGCCTTGATATCCACAAACCAATAAAGCGAAGGCTTGCCTTAAACTGTATTGTCATTTCGCACCATTGGCAGTCTGAAAACCTCAATGCTGTATGACATTTCATGTAAAAATGGCATCACTTTTACAAATGAAACTGCTGAAGAAGTGACAGTGTGTTCTGCATGTCTGCCTTTTAAGGGAATTTTGTTGTTTGTAGTAATATCAGAATTTATCAGTTAGACGAAACGACCTAGAGCTCCCTGAACATGATACCTCTTCTGTGGCTAATCAAGCTTGTAGTAAAACCTGGAATGGGTAACAATGCTCTGCAATAAGAGTCCCTTTCCTGCTACTTCACATAAGCATGTCAAATCCCCTTACAGAAACAATCTTTTTCCCCAGTCAATAATTCTCACCTTAAATGACCATTTGCAAATAATTCAGTGTGGCAGTCCAAGGCTTTATGTACACCTTTGTCATCTCTTAATTTGTAACATGACTGGTATGTTTCTGAATAAAATGGTACAGCTGCAGTGCTGCAGTAAATGCTTGTGTATCCAGTCCACTTTTAACTGACATTAAAGGGCTGCAAATTAGTGCACAAAGCTAGACCAAATGATCTCTTTTAACTGCAGTTTGGGTGCTGAATGATATTGGAGATTGATAAAAACTGTTGTGTAGTTTCTATCCATTGTAGTTGAACTAGAATTGTTTTACTTATGCGATAGCATTCTGACATTCTATTTAATTAAAGTAAGCAGCATTCCTATTGAGTGAGCTTGTTTAAATATCTTCGTACAGGATAAAGACAGCAGTATTTGGGATTTCTCCTTTGTCCAAAAATAGCTGTGTGGTCATGACAACGACAGCTAATGTCCAGGGACCAAAAAACAACAGGAAAATAAGGAATCTGGCTCAAAAGCTATAAAATTAGTTATTTAAAGTTGCATAGACACTATACGGACAACTGCAAAAAGAATTGTATGAAGGTCAACTTAATGTGGGGCAAACTGAAGCATTCAGAAACCAGTCCTCCACTGTCTGTCAAAGATATATCTACATCAGTGCTATTTTCACTGCCAAGCTCATTTTAAAATGTGAAGTGTGCCAATCCAGTTTGTAGGCATCTGTTCAGTCATGTTTTAACTGACCGGGATTAGCAGGAAATCCATGGTAATGCTTTTTCTCATTTTTAAAGAAAAAGACATTGAGGGGGTTATCTACAATTCCTCTCACTCAGCACTGTTCTGACAGTATTTTCAGGGTGACTGTCAAAACCGATTACATTTTCTTTCTGTGAGTGTATACCGTACCTGTTTTAAAACACATAACGAGCTAGAAGCAACTCTCCTGACACGCTGCAGATTTTCTTTGTTCAGTTTCTGTGGTAGGTATTACAGATTCAGAAAGATATTTGATTTCTTATGGGGTTACAGAGTGAATAATTACACCAAGGTTATTATTTTGGATTCCAGGCAAAACCTTTTGTAGTGAAGTTAATATATAACAGAGACAATGCACGTCTAGTTAAAGACAATGTAAAAAAAACCCATCACATTTGTTTGAGGTAGTAAACTATTTTTACTGTCAGCTTTATGGAAAGTAGGTAAACTATTGCCTACATCAAGTATTGTTAGCATGCACGCTTTTTATGTGTCTAAACAGATTTTTTAAAATATTTATACAGGGTATACATACATGGTTTGACATTTCTCGAGGTGGTCTGTTGCAACAGGAAGGTGTAAAATTGAAAACTGTAGCATTTAAAACTAGGAGCTAAATTAGTATGGCACAAGTCTCGGCAAAATATAATCCATCAGTTGCTATCTCTGAACTTCTGAGAATCAAGCTAATCAATTAATTTAGTAATTATTATCTTGAATAAATTGTCCTCACCATGCAGATGACCCTGTGGTGATGTCATACTTTCGTAGTGTATTGCAGTCTCCTGTGAGTCTTGTGATGTTGCATCTCCCATGATTCCTCCCAGGTGGTGTGCTTCAAAACCAATGCGTTGCAGACATTTCAGTCTCTTGGACTTCCTTCTTATGGACCTCTGTTCCCTGTGTGGTTGTTACTTTAGGCATCAACTGTGTCTTTGTGTCTATGAGTGGAAACAAAGCCTGACTAAAATCTTTTTTTTTTTTTTTTTACTTGAAAAGAGTAAAACCTAGAGCTTTATCACATTTTAATGTATGTTTCTGTTACACAAGCAAGCGGTATAATCAACGTGTAATTTAATTTGAGGTGCAGTCATGACTTCATATTCCAGATCAAGGGGTCAAGTCCCATCGAAGGTCAGGGAGTGATTCTGTGACTGGGCTAGCTATGAACCCATTGTCTGCTGTCCATTAATCTATTCATCTAACAATTAGGCCACACTGCTCCTGTCTCGTTACTGCATGCTTAACTCAAATGCAAATGATATGAAACGTCTACTGTAAAAAATTATGCAAATAGAAATGTAGGATATGCAATAATGATTTATCTTGTGATAATATTTTCCCAAGGCTGCACAATAAGCATACAGCATCAGGATGTTAATTGTATTTGCATTCGGGCAGTGTTTAGGGAATTTAATATCTAAATCACATTTGAAGCAAATAATTAATTTGTAGCCTTTCTGTGGGAGACAGATGCATATCTGTTTCAATAAACTGTCTTGTTTGACAGGTCATCTAATCATGATTTGTAAGTAGTGTAAAGTGGAGTTGGTTATTTCTTTTAGTACCTCAACAGACTGATCAAAATGCGACAAGGGATTTAAAAAATATATACTGCCGTTCAACTCCTTGTACTCTGTTCTTCCTTGGAATAAATAGGGTGCAACAATTGCTAATATACTGTACTATCATAATCCTACAGCAATTCCATAGGAGTTTATGTATTTATTTTGATTTGTTATTTCAGGTATGTACAGAACTGGTGTTCCAAAGCCTTGCAGTGATTTTTGGAGAGGGTGATTGCAATAGAAATTGTCACCAATAGATACAAGAGTCCATTCCAAAAAGTCAAAAGCTTTTGTGACCATCTATTACACACCTAGAGGAAAATGATTTCAATCTAGTGGTTGCTGGGGGCACTTTCTGAAATGAGATTAGAGGTCTCAGATTAGTTCTTTGTGGGTGGCTGTATGTTCTTTGTTTACTTCTTAATGTACTTGAAGTTTGTTCTTCCAGAACGGTGAGGCAGGGCAATGCTTGGGAGTGGGGACAGCTGTCTTGCTTTCAGCTTGATATGGTACATTTCACTCAAGTTGGATGAAGTTAGCAAATACATTTCAAACACAAAACAGTCGCCAGTAAAATATACCTGGTAGGTTATGAATAGCTGTAAGCTAATATTGGAAACAGTCATTTGAAACAGTAAGTTCATACTGTTTTCTTGGAGACATCATCGTTTAGCGTGGTTACATTCTATACCGCTCAGTGCTGGAGAAGCTCCAATTGCCTCTTGACATACTCTTGGTTATTGATCCTAAAACCCTGTTATGCATTCAATGAGTCAGCCTTTTAACCATATACAGTTTTATATTAAAGAGCCACATGGAATGGGTCTGAAATATTAGAGTTCTCTTAACAAATGTATACTTATAATGTATGTTTATCTTTAACACATCTGTGTGTCCTCAGTGGAGCTCTCAGCATCCTCTCTCTGAAGTCCGAGTGGTACATCTGAGTGTAACCATCAACCTGTCCCCCTGCAACACTCTGCTTCTTGAGGATGTAGACGGTGCTAGTGGTTACTAATATAAAGACACTTTGATCTAGCCTATGTTGCATATGAGTACTGCAGATAACTAGAACGGAAGAGTTAAATAGTAGATATAAAAACCCCTCAGAATGGCTGGAACGATTGTAAAAAGGCAAGGGAAAAGGTAATCTTTTATTGTCCTTTGGGAACTGGCCCTTAGTGCTTTGAATGATGTAACACAACATTCCAATGTGATTGAAAGATTACGATTCTGGCAGCTCTTCAGTGCGCCAGACGTTATTTTGACCTCTGAATTTCGGCCGCATATTAAAAAAAAGGAGAGGTGTATTATCTCTCTGCCTGCTTCATGCAGATTATATTTACAGGTGAACGTGGTGTGAGATATTAAACCCAAGAAGATCATTACGCAGTGTGGCTGAGTGTCCCACCCCTTTTATTATTATTTGTTATCTTATTGTTTTGTATTTGATTTTAAAACCTCGTGAGGATGCGTGACTGATCAGCTACTGATTATTTAACTAGCTGACAGTCACGCGTCCTTATTAATCTCATGCAGACTATGGCCGAGGGATAATAAGGTAATTAATTAATAGCTAGTTAACCCCTCAGCCAGAATATAAAAGCCTGCAGCTGTCTGCACTTAAGGTTAAGAGTGTCAGAGGAGAGACGTAAGTCTGGAACAATATTACACTTGCTAAGCGTGCTGGTTTAAGCGCAATACTTATTTGTTATTTATGTGTTTATTTGTTTGGCCAACGCGCCTTTTTGTTTGTAGTGTTTTGTTTAAAAGTTTTGTTTGTTTATTATTTAATAAAGTACTAAGTGCCGTAGCGCCTCACTTTGCCCCGCCATTCCTCGTTATTTTAAGTCTGTTTCTGGTCTGACGTCACCACTGCAAGCCACCCTGTTCGCACGCAGCCATTATGCCAGCATTGATATATATATTTTTAAATGCAGTCTTTATTGCACAAACTAATCAGAACACTATGCACTGGGCTCTGAATGCACAATGCAGATGATTTCCGGGAAATGCAGTCCTATACGTTTTAATGGCTGTGCTTGTTTAGGCACTGTTTTTGGAGGACTCTGTCCAGATATTAGGTGTAGGAGTTTAAACAATTTTAAATTGAGTCTTGGGGGTCTGCTGAATTGATTTAAAGGTCAACAGATCTGCCCTGTTCAAAATGTACTACTATTTAGATCTATTAAAAAGACCCTTTGATTTGTATAATTTCAAGTGGAAAGATTTCGGATGGAGCGAACCATTACAAAAGCTGTATATGATGGTTCTGGTCTTGCCTTTGGCTATGTGAACTCTTGACCTGCATGTTGTCTATGATAAGCGTGCCCTCTAAGCTTTTTAGATACTGAGAAACTTGCCATTTTGACTGAGAAAGGGTAAATTATCGGTGAGAAACCTTCAACCACGCATTAGCCCTTTTAATATATTTTTGTTGCATTATACAATTTTGAAACAATATTCCAACACGAGTATCTCAATAATTTTACAAATTACTTTACAGTTTTATGCAAGACATTTATTGTAGCTCTGCCTCTGATTTTGAATCGTCCTCTGATCCTGTGCAGCCTTGTCAGTTGTTATCATAGATATAAACTGCATGCTTAACTGGTGGCCTGCATAAAATGTATTTATACTACTGCATAAAACACTGGCATCTGCACTGCCTTCAATTGTAACCATCTTTAGGGGCTACTGATTGTTCTATTCTTCTGAATACCAAATTCCGTTTTTCAAAAATGGTCATTTCCATTTGTTTCTACTTTCTATCAACGTATCAATAATTAAATGTGGCATCTGAACATAAATATAATGTTTGTAGTTAAAATAAGTAAAGTAAAATAAGTAAAAGTCTTGTTGCTGTAATAGTAAGTAAAGCACCTGAAGACACTTCAAACCTGTCATAATGTTTATAGGCATCACTTGGCTCACTGCTGGCATTAAAATAAGCAGGAAAACCTAATACAGTAAAACCTATAACAGTTCAGAAAACCAAACGTCCAGCTAACACAGTAGTTCAGTCTACGAATAAAGGTGTTATTGCTAGCATTTACAATAAAAATAAAAAATATGAAAATTTAGTAACAGTCCAGCAATGTCATGTGAGAGTAATCCTATGTACAGTACTCCACAAGTGAAGTTTAGCGTTTTACTGGCATTATAATAACAACCAGAATAATATATGAAACACTGATAAAGGCGTGTTGAATGACTTTTTGCTGTAAAACAGGTTCACTGCTATGTATTATCTGATTGTAATTTAAATAGCGCCCTTTTAGTGTAAACACATAATTAATCCTCTCAATTGTTTCTTTCCTAATTCTGCAGTGTTATTTGCAAGATATAAATAGAGGCGTGTCTCCAGACAGAATGTCTTTATGAAACCAACGGTGTGTAGTGTGGTTGATAAATGCGCATATTTTAGCCTTAGAGGGAACACTGTCTATGATAGTACACCAAATTAGCTGAATCGTGTTTTTGAATGGTTGGATCATTTGTGCAATACTGGGAAATGGCTGTTTGTTTTATTATGTAAAAGTAAAGGTGGTAAAATATACTGTATATTGTTGTAGTTATTTAGCATGTTAATAACCCTGCTGCTTTATGGATAAGCGTTCTTCATGTTTTAACACCCGTTGTACAATGGTAGCGTGGAGTGATTTGTGCAGGTAGAGTGGTGGACCAGGGCAGCAACGGCATGCTGGGAGAATGATGTTTGCTGGACTCTAGCTATGAATCAATGTGAGCTGTGGCAGCCTTTTGTGGCGTCCCTTAGGGCATCCCTGTAAATGAGGAGTTTTTCTGGTGAAATATTTGCCCCTAGATTGATTTTTCTCCTTAGGTTAACGTAGGTAAAGGAAGGTATATTCTGTGGCTATTCCCCCTTTCATGCGAGACACTGTACTTGGTGCCTTTTGAGATCTTGAGGGTAATATTGGTTGGCTTCTTATTGATCTTAGGCCTTCATCAAAATACATTTGAAATATGTCTTTTTCTAAATAGTATCACTGTAGGTTTAAATTGGAGAGGAGTCTCTTTAATTTTCTAAGTTTAATTCTTAAAGCAGAGGTCAGAGGAATCATTTTACCTGTGCTAGGGAAAATAATTGGAATTTGACATTAGCCATGGAAGATAAGTGGGGGGGGTTGGTCTCTATACACACTTGTAGAGAAGGAATACCAACACCTATGATGCTGGGTTACTGAATACATTCAACTCTGAAAAAGGTGATTTAAGAAAGTCGTGAAACAGAGGGAAGCGGTGACACAGCTACTGTAAGGTAAAAAAAAAAAAAGTCTATTAGAAACCATAGTAAAGCAGTAACACAGATGAGAAGATTTCTAAACTCTATCAGAAAGACTTGCTGTTAAATATTCTGTTTCTGTCTGCCATGCTGTACACAGGGAACATGATAACTGCCTTGATTTTGAACTAATGTTCACAAAACTGGTTTCAGTTTTCTTGGCAGAGGTACCGTGCCTTCTCTGTAATTGATATTGGAGTGGTTATAGTAAGTACAACACAGCCATGCTAAGGTGTTCTATACGAGGCACAACAAGAGGCACACCAGTAAAAAAAAAAATAGTGTGGTTGTCATTGGGGATTACCAATATTTCTTAACAGTAATGAGCATTTACATGAATTGATTCTTAGTGGATATCGTTTCAAAAGTAATTTTTGTAGGTCTCTTCTATTGTTCATACTTGAGGATGATGTCAACGTAAAATGCAAATGTCATCCATTTTAACCTGCTGTTTTGCTTGCTAACCCCATTTCTTTGGTTTACTTTCCTTTTTAAATGTCAGTCAGCTATATTTTCACTTTTGTGGCTCCTGTTGTTATGCATTATGAAGTCTCTATTTCATTTTCACAAACTTATTATTGGCTTAAAAAATATTACTTTTATTGGTGGTTAAGATCTTTTACTCCACAATGTAATCTGCTCACATTTATCCTGTGGACTGTAGTTAAAGACGACCAGGGGTTTCTCCGTGTCTCGATACAGGAGAGGCACAGTGCTTTTATGCTGAGCTTGTGGTACATATTGACAGACTGTTGATGGAAAACTGCTTCCCCTGTGAGCAAACATTTATCAGTTTGGCATTGTTGCCACGGCCAAGGTTTTATTGCCTTCTATAGTATCAGGATAATTAAAGACGGCAGGGGGGAAATTGGAAAAGTTGATTTAAATTACATGATATGACATGGTGAGATGGCTAAAGTGGAACCTTGTGTGATGTCTTGCAAGCTAAATGGTGTTGAAGCCTTTTTTTCTCTCTTTTCCCCTCCATTCAGTCTTCTGCTCTGTGTCTTCTTTACTGTGCCCTGATGGCTGTGTCTCTTTCCCCCTTTTCCACATACCCTTGCCCCCGCCCACTCCAATGGAATTACTGCTCCTGCGCCAAGTTTGAACACAATCCAGAGAGCTCTCAGTCTTTGTTTCACCTATACCCTGAATTACTTTAAACGCTCCAATTTAACCACTTTCCAGGACTGCGGACCTTCAAGCACCAGGTTTGTGCACCTTTGCCTTACTCCATTGGCAAACTCAGGCTTTCTAGTACATCTGTAGCTTACAGACCGTGAACAGTAATGCTTTCAGCATTTGCATGCTCATAGCCCACTGTCAGACCTTTTACACTAAAACTCACACCGTATAGTGAAAGGAAATTCAATTAGAGGGAGTCATTATTTGACATGGCAGACCATCTTGATATTTAAGCTGGAAACTATATTATGCCATCAAAGGGCTTGACTTATAATGAAAGCTAGTCCATTTATTACTATACGTTCATTGTGAGTCCTCTAAATTTTCTGGCAATGGCAATCATTGTTAACACTGGCTAATTTCTCAATGAGTACAATCTTAATTTACCAAATATTGAAAGGAAACGTAACTTATATTAGAGGCAGTCCATTTTTGAAGTGTAGCTTGGTGACACCACTGAGTAGACTGCCTTTCTCCAGTCTGAAGACCTGCTAGGATTCCAAGTTGCACCTTTGTTATCACCTGTAGTGATACATATGTTTGACAACTTCAGGTTTATGTACTGATAAGAGAGTGAAGGATGAGGTTTCTTCCGATCGCTGTTCTCTCTCAAACTACAGTACAGAATGTGACAATTCAGTATTAGCTCTCTTGCGCCTTCAGAAACCCTAACAGCCTAAAGAGATCCTAAGGGGGGCTGTATATCAACTCAAATAAAATACAAATCATTGAATGTTTCCTTGCACACCTTGGTGTGAATTTATAAAGAAGTATGTCAGTAACATACTTCCCCTGCCACGGCTGTGATTCAAAATGAAAGATATCGGTATGATAAAACGTGCTATATATCAACAGCGAGTACAGCATAGAAAATAACAGAATAGGAAATCATAATTGAATGTTTAATCACAACTGGATAGGCGTTTCTCCAGATACTGTATAGGCACAAACATAAGAGCGCCATACATACTGTATGTACCTCAGAGGTCATAATAAAAATAAAATAACAATATTTTCACAAAACAAAGCAAATTGAAAAACCATTGAACAGTAAAAAATGAAAAGCCTTTTTGCACTGAGCAAAAAAAAAGTCTTGGAAGAGAGAAAAAAAAAATGTGTCTGGTTTCTTTGAAGTCGAGATTTCAATCGCCAGCCACAGACATCATTATGCCATTACTAGCTTTCCAAACAAGGAGCAGAGGAGGGTTATGGGAGATTTCTTTGAGGTTTCTGATCACAGGAGGTGCGTCATGTTCTTTTAAACTGAGGATAATTGGTTGACCTCCAAATCTAATCTGTGTGTTGATTTTCGTCACCCACTCATTTTACTGTGGAGTCAAGTATTTCTCACAAGGTGTGTGCAGTTTGGGCCAGAAGTTTGAATACAACATTGAGACAACAGATACAATCCCATCTCCAATGGGGTATATTTTAATGAGCTAAACAGATCTTAATACCACCACCCTGAAATGTATAAAGCGGATTGCTCTCAGACATCATTTCACTGTATTATTTGTTCTATGCAGTAGTAATGTTAGTAAGTGGGTATAAAAAGGGGGGAGGGGTGTTTAATATAGAGTTAATGAGAGGCTGTACAGTAGATCCCATACTTTTTGGATCATTCCAATATACCATGTGTGGAATCACACAGTCCTGAGTTCAGCATCTCTTCCAGAAATAAAACATGTTGATAATCTGACAGCAGAAATCAACAGAGTTTCAAAGTCCTTTCAGAATATTCTTCACGCACCAGGTAGACTGTCTTTGGAACATCTCTCCAAAGCTGTTGGTGATCTGCTGTATGCATGGTAACTCCTACATCGTGGCTCACAAACATGGCAGACATGCTCCTGTTTTTAGACAAGCACTTTTGCCTAAAGTCAAAGGCAAATGTCTGAACAACATGGATACGTCAGTCAGAAGAACAGCCCAGAGGAAATGTTTCACACGGATGTTTTTTTATTAAAATTTTTTTTATTATTATCTAGCACAAGAAACATGGCCAAAAAGGATGACCAGAATAAAAATGAATTACATACTGTGTGCAAATCAGTGTTACAAAGCTAGTTTATAGATAGTGGCACCATTTGCACTTTCTCTTCATCATTTTATAAAATTCTGCCAATGACACTGGCAGTGCGATTGCCTTGCACAGTGGTAAATTAGTGTTGGTGTGGTTTATATGTGGGAATGGGTTTATTGTGTATCGTTTTGGAGTTGATTAGTTTATTGTATGTTTGTGTTGATTGTTAATATTGATTTAATTGTTTATCTGCAGTGGCGCTCCGCTGGGGACGATTACCCGTCTGCGTGGAGCAGCAGCTGAAAGCAATCAGCTGTTCCAGCAGGCGGGTGGGCAGGTCGGCGGAGCGTCAGTATAAAACCATATCGGGGCTGCTGCAAGGCCTGCCGTTTTCACGGAACCTTTTGAGTTATAGTTTGGGGTATTGTATTTTATTTTGCACTTTTTGTACAGTTTGCTGTATTTGTCCTCTGTGCGTTACCATCGCTGGTAACATCACATGACCGCCTTTATTTTACTTTCGTTTTCTTTTTGTGTGAGAATAAAACCTGCGCGCCTGTGCCGGCGTTTCAACACCACCTCTGTCTCTCTGTATGCTTGAACAGCGGCTACCCACACGTGTGACCCGAGGAAGACCCTGTCACAGACACATACAACTATAGAAATGATTAGAGACATAATAAAATGCAATTATTTTAAAAGTTAAGTGCAGATTGCATTTAGAAATAATTCCTTTTTTTAAATTACTTTCCAAGTGCAAGGCTTAAACCCACTTGACATGCTCTCTGATCATTATCGTGTTTTTTTGGTGTAAAGCATCGTTAAACATCCCCAGCTTCATATAATCTCCTGCCCCAGCACAGCTTTGGAAAACGAGTGTGTCAGAAGAAGTGTTAACTTCCTTTAATCTGAAAGCTGCTCCAGTCTGGAGTAACCTGCCAGTAAAGAAAATGACAGTCTAAATATTTTTTTTAAATTCACTAAATTAAATTCGTGAGGGTTTTGTTGTTCTAGACCACAATGAAGACTGGTCTACAATGAAGACTGGTAAACGGCTCGCCGGGCATTCAAGTTGGGGCATCCGTGGTCTAGAACAACAAAACCCTCACGCTTATCGACTTGATCCAGAGTTAAGCGGTATAGAAAATGTTCAGAAGATGATATGGGACACACAAAATGAGTCTGAACTTTCTCAGTGCTTAAGTAAAATACATTGTGTGATTCCAATTTTTCCATTTTTTTCTTTTCTTTTTTTTTTACATAGCAACAGATTCTCATTTCGTTGTCTAAGAGTAAATATCATATATATATATATATATATATATATATTATATATATATATATATATAATATAAAATTCCAAAAAGAGAGAGCATGCCCTGAGCGTGCGTGCATTCTTATCCCTGGGTATTTGTCCGAATCGATATATTTTTAGAAGTCTTGGAGTGGAACAGTGCTGTATTTTACTTTTAAAACCGAGTCACACTGGAATTCAATTACCTGCATTTGCAGTTCTTCTGGCGCATCATCCAGAAAATGGGTGTAAAAATAATGAAAATTATGACTTGCACGAAAATCAGAAAAACAACACTGGAACTCCTGCAGCAGGTCTCTGATGAATGCAGCATACTCTGCATTTTTTCACTTGCAGCGCCTCCTGTACTAACTTCTTTCAGGCTTGAAAAGTGCACGAGATGCATGAGATTGGCAGCTCTTAGTTTGCATTCCAGTAGCTGCAGTTTCTGTTAAAAGGCCTTAACGCTGTTGTATAACTGATAAAGAAGATGCTCTTTCCCTTGCAACTGCAAATTCAAAGTGTTAAGGAAATTCGTGATGTTGACCAAGAAGGCAAGATCCAAAAGCCATTTTTCTTCTAAAAATAGCTGTACATCACCCCCTTTCTCTTCGATAAACTCTAATTTCTAGTCGGAGATCAAAAAATCGCTTTAGGACTTTCCCTCGACTTAACCACCGAATTTCCTGGTGATAAAGCACCTCTCCATATTCTGCATTCCGTTCCTCCAACATCGATCTGAACTGCCGGTGATTCAGTGCTTTCGATCTGATGAAATTCATGATTTTAATCACTGCTTGCATCACCCAATGGATTTTGCACACAGCTGCTCCTGCAAGTCCACTCCTGCAGCCAACCATTGCCAGTGCCCCGTCAGTTGTTATCCCAGCCATCTTTTCCCATGCTAGTCCACACTCATCTATTACCCGTTCAACGCAGTCAAACAAATCTGCACCCTTTGTATGACCTATGTAGGCTCTGCATGCTAGCCAGTTCTTGTGTCACTTCAAAATTTTCATTAACACCCCTTAAGAAAACCAAAAGCTGCACAGTATCAGATATGTCATTGCTCTCGTCAACAGCCATAGAAAACAAAGAAAAATCTTTAGCTTTTTTACAGACCTGTTATGAAATGTCCCGGGACATCCCTTCAGTGCGACTAGTTGTCGTGTTTCTTGAAAGGCTGATGTTAGAAAACAGATTTTTCTTTGCAGGGCATAAATTTTCAGCAGCCAATGTTAGGCATTGTTTCACAAATTCATCCATGGCGAACAGTTTACAGCTGTTGCAAATTAACTCTGTAATGTCATAGCTCACACTGGTGACATTTTCCTGTATTTGAGAACCTCTTATAGCATATCTTGTTGGGCACATAACTTCTTGTTTATTTCATTGGCTTTCTCTTTTTGTGTGATGCCTGTATATTTGGAGTATGACGATGCGTGTTTTGTTTCATAATGTCGTCGCACAGTGTACTCCTTTATTGCTGCAATGGCTCCTTGACATATTAGACAAACAGCTCTTTCTTTAACTTCTGAGAAAAAATAACTCTCACTCCATTTGTCTTGAAATTGCTTCTTTTCTGTGCTCCCCTTTTATTTTTTTGACCCACAATCCATTTTGAAACTACTTTATATCTCTCTCAACAATGCACATAAGCAAGATCTTCCTCACACTGAGAACACGTGACCATAGCTTTCATTTCAGGGTGATTTTCAGTAGATTGGGGGGGCGGTTTAATATAATTTAATAACTCAAAACAGTGCTTCAATTTGTAAAAAAATGAATAAAAATATATTTATGTAATAAAACTTTTTAAACACTTTTTGTCATACACTTTCAAAGCGGAAACTAAACAAATTGTACTTTTGAATGTGCTTTATTTAGAATTCATTTGTATGGTACCTTTCTGCGGGCCAAACCAAATCAAGTATGGCTGCAGGCCACAGTTTAGGCGTCCCTGCTCTAGACACTTCTTGATTGTGGAAAAGGTCAGGAATTGTACAGTCCCATTAGTCATTTTCAAAATGACAGTTACAGATTACAGAAGCGTACTGCAGCAAGAAAGGACAGTCATCTACTCACTCGTACTGGGAGAGTGACCACAAGTATACTGGCAGAATATTTATTCTAGATTTCTCCTGGCAACTGTAAGTGCAGTGGATGTATGTTTTATTATTCTTGAATATTTGTAACCAGTCTCCCCTGAACACCACTTATGGAAACAAAATGTTATTATTATTATTATTATTATTATTACTTTTTTGTATGACTGCAGACTCAGCTCAACTATGTACTACCTTATATGTCTCAAGTACTGCATTCCATTTTAATAGAGTTTAGAACTGTCTGTTATCACTGAGTCTTGGCTTTTTCTGTTGCTATAGTAATCTGCAACTGCGTGGCTAAACTGTAGACAGCACCTTGTCTCCTATTGGCTGCTGATGTAATGTTATCAAGAGGGAGATCTGAGAAAGAGGCAGGGAAGAAATGGTGACAAAAAAGGCCTGTAGTAGAATTGATTTAAGGAAAGGAAACTTAGTAACAAGGAACGTCTGAGTGGAACAAGGAATTAAAAAAACAATGATTTGCATGGAAGATTCCTGATGTCTGATATGATTTTAATTAACATTTCTCCAGGCCTCAAAACTGTGACCATTCCCTGTTCTGTATGTGGAGGTGTAAATTGGGTATTTGTGTATGAATTAGTAAGCTATTTACACAACACTGCAGCCTTTGCAATAACTGTATCTTCTGTTTTTAATTATTTTAGTTTGAGCTTGTCCCATGACTTGTACTTTTATCTTTATAGACTGTGTTTATGATGCTGTGAGGATAGCGTCGTCCCAGGCTGGCTACCTGCAGGAATTGGACCCAGAGAAAGAAAGCTGCAGTTTAAGTGCTGGTGATCACATTTATTAAACAAAAACAAACACAAAACAGGAACAAAATAAACATGGCATGTGGGCCAAAATAAACGGTTTGAACAAATAACTGTTTGGGCGTGGCATTAGCGTTCAATACCACATTGTTAAACAATACAAAAGACGCAGCCCTCACCCTCACCCTTACCCTTACCCTCACCCTCACCCTCACCCTTACCTTTACCCTTACCCTTACCCTTACCCTTACCCTCACCCTCACCCTCCCAACATTCTCCAACAAACAGGTTTTCTGATTCACTTTATACATGTGACCGATCCCCAATTAGGACCAATTACCTACTTGGGGAATGGCCACACCTGTGATTGTTGGCCATTCTCCAATTACATTCCCACAAACACACACTATATACATGAAAGGCTCTTTTGGGTTCACCAAGAAATGACAGAAAACTTCACATGGAATTACAATCTGGAAAGCTGCAGTTTTTTGATCCACTATTACCTCTACTATTGTTTTTTCTTTGTAGTCTGTGTTTTGGCTGTTTTTTGAACATCAGTTCACAGCTGTCATTCTTGGATAACTCCCTTTTATAACCATATTACCATGAGACGTCTTAAAATAATGATACTTTAGTCTTTACGAATACTGTTAAGACAGGAATGAGAGGATATTGTATGTGGTATTTGTTATTGATTTTGAGGAAATAACTAGATCCAAAATGACGGACACAAATAATCAAGAAAATATTGAACTCCAATAGACATGGCTGAAGGAGATGACTCCCTAGCTCGCCTGAATGTCCTAACTTTGGAGCAGGGTTGTGAGTTCAAATTCTGTCGCCCAAGATGACAGTTGACTTTTTTTTCTCCAAATTTCAGTCCACAGTCTAATTCTGGCCTGTGGGAATCAAAGTCAGTTCTCAAATGTAAGCAGTTCCCTAAGAGGGAGTTAGAATGGAACACAACGATTATTTATTGGCACTATTGAGTTATAGATTCAATATCCTGCAGGACCTCTGAACAATGGGATTGCAGAGTTGCCTGGGGAATAAGGGCCTTCTCGAGTTTTAGCAGTAGGCTAAAACATAACATTACAGATGTCTAATGCCTATCCCTACCCCACACACACCATTGAATGTCTCCCGTATACTACAGTATATAGCATAGCATAAGAAGACATTTAAAACAGAACGTGAATTATTGTAACATGAAGAGAAAGTTGAGGTTAGGCCTACAATACATTTATCCGGAGGGTTTGTTAACCTATCTGTTCTCTCATCTGTTTTTTACATACTGTACTTAAACCCTGAGGTACTTTGCCCTTTTGTCTTTGCTGGTTTTCTGACCCAATCTTGCCTACCGATTTTAATCCAATCAATCCACCTATTGAATATAATAAAGGCTCCAAAGCTGCTGAAAAAATAAATGTAACAACTCCATAATAAACAAACACACCGATTACTCTTGCAGCTAGTTCCTATAGCAAAGATTAGCTCTCCAGTACAACAATCCACCACTAGGCTGATGGGCTACGAATGTGTTCTCACCCAACAGTGTATTTATGTTATGGCTAATGCACATGATTCCATGATTGGTCAGCTAAGTTATATCTCTCATTGCGGGAAAAAAAAAAAAAAAAAAAAAAAAAAAAGATTTTCTGTTTTTATTTCAGCATAGGACTTTCAAAAATGATACCACATTGGAAGTTCATGTCTAGTCAAGTTAAACTGGAGACTCCTCTGAATGGCAGTTATTCACTGTGAAACAAAAGACACTTACATTACAGCAGCAAAAGCACACACTGTCTTCCACATTCTGGCAGTGAAGCTCTATATCCAAAATATATCCAAACTGATGCATTTGCATGCCTACATTTTAAATGTGGAAGTCACACATGATATAGCTGAACTTCAGCCAAAGGCTATCGTTTCCAAGAACTACAGTTTGTGTTTATGTAGGCTGGTATAATAAATTACTAGCCAGACCTTGGACTGGGAGCATATTTACACATTTTGTGGCGCAATAAGTCATGTCTTGGAGTGTGTAATATTGCATTCAGCCACTTGTCACTTGAAATGTGTGTGTGTGTGTGTGTGTGTGTCTATATATATATATATATATATATATATATATATATATATATATATATATATATATATATATATATATATATATATATATATTATTAATTTAAAATTTTAAAAGCTGGAATTTTTGGAGTAAAAAATGGCACTGTGTGTACAGTATTTGCAAGATGAATGGAATGGAAGAGTAAACCTCTGGAAGGTCCACACTCTCTTTTTGCCTTATTTTGAGATATGACTGCAGATAACTACCATAATTCCTTTAACATTTGCACTTGTAACCTCATAAATATTGCTTTATAAACAGACTTGCACCTGGTGTTACCAAGACGCCCGTGAATGACATTAATAACTGGTGTATTATTTTAAAGAGTTCACTGGCGTTTTCCCAATATCATTTACTGATGTAATTAAAGCCAGATCTGGAGACGAGATAAAGCTGAGAAAGAGTGGAGCCTGTGTTGCTCATCTTATGGTGAGGGACATCTAGCTTTCAAAATAGAGCTTTAATTAAAGTAGCATCTGCTTTGCAGAATTAACAGTAAGAATACGCACATGTGGGCTTTGTCTGCACAGTGTTCTAATCAGGTTTGCACTCTGCTTTTTTTTTCTGAAGCACGCAATTGAAGCAGAAAGGTAATCTAAAAATAGTTTCAGGCTACAGTATAGTTCTGTAAACATTCCCTCCCTTTTGTATGCAAAATGGTTGTAGTCTGTGTGTCACCAAAGTAAGTCATACCACATTTTATAAGATGTTATTGTTTCTTCATTTTAGTCGTGAGGACTTGAAGTCTAGGCTTTTGATCATACAGAATATATTTCAAACGTGTGTTTCAATGTAGTGTGTTTGTTGAATGCATACCTGTGGTCTCTGTTTTGAGATTAGTTCTTGCAGACATGGACTGATAATTGATTTGAAGAAGCTGCTTATGTGCCATAAACAAGCTCCAAACCTTGTTCCAAACTTAGGCACATTGTAAGAACATGCTATTGGTCTACATGTGTTTGGAGGCCGTGAGCCAATGACAGGAGAGAATAACTGCATGGGAGTGCTGCATGTGAGGTCTCCATCAATACTCACAGTAACCCATCATCACTACTCTTTTGCTTTCTAGTACTACTCTGTTTTTTTCTTTGTTATGGAGTGGGCCATTTTATAAACACAGTAAGACACTAGATTGCTGCCCAGCCTCATGCCTATCCATGCACCTTTTCACAACAACATGCACCCTGTCTTATTCCCTACAATACCACCAACCAGTGGATTTTACAGAACACATCACAGGAACATTAAGGTATTGTGTTTAAATACAAGGCACTTCTAGAACATTTTTTTAGTTGCCCAGTGCCAGGCTGGCAGGCTTGTCTAATGCATTTTGATTAAACTGCACTCACTAGATAAACATCTGCCAGCCTTCTGAAAATAAGTTATCAAATTCTGCACTTTTTTTGGTCCCATGTTGGCTGATATTAAAGTCACAAGTGTAATTACATGGCTTGCTGAGTTTATTTTTTCACATCCCCCACATGTGTTACTAACAGTGTTCACTACACCATTCAAAATGCTGAATTGGCTCTTTTAGTGACAATATTTTAATACTCTTTTTTATTTGTTGATATAGTGTAGATCAAGGGTGTCCAATCCTGGTCCTGGAGGGCCAGTGTACATCCTGGTTTTTGTTGCAACTGTGTCCTAAATTGCTTAATTAGACCAATTATTAGAAATTATTGTTCTAATTAAGTAATTTAGGGCACAGTTGGAACAAAAACCAGGAGGGACACCGGCCCTCCAGGACCTGGATTGGACACCCCTGGTGTATATGGTTGGTTTGTGACATGTTTTAGATGTGGGAGGTTGAAACAATACATCAGAATTAATTATAACTACAGGCAGTCCAAATCTGTGGGAAAATCTGCAAAAATCTGCAGACCGTAGATATCTACAGAGTGTTCTGCAGAGCGTCTTCTGTGTTTTTATTAATAGTGGCTTATACAAATGTCAATCAAGTAAAATTTGGAGGAATTCCGATATCCGCAGATTTGGACTGCCTCGACTCATAACCAAGACTTTTTAATCAGTGTTCCTACCAATTATTCCTGGTCCCTTATTCTGCAGTTGCAGCTTGACCGCCTTCTGCAGATAGAATTTGAAATCCTTGGTTATCACACCTTTTCAAAGTGTTGTAGCAGTAGTTCAGGGCTGCAATCACACAAGGTGCCTTCTAGACCTTTGGGGAAACTGAATCCAATTTAATTTCTAATTTTGTCAGCTTGTCATCATTCCTGAATGCATAATTTAAAACAGTGGTTTAGAGCCAAATCAGTGAGCAAACAGGTACACAAAAGAGCCACAGTAGTACATATTCATATTTAAAACAGAATGGCAGAGGGGAAAATATATATACACACACACCCACACACACACACATACTGTATACTGTAGAAAGAAAAAAAATCTTGATGTTATTCAAACCATGTTATTTAAACTATGTTTAGAATTATGTGTTGTCAAAACTTCATCTGATGATCCTTGCATATGTGGCTGTCAGTTACTTGTAGATACGTGGCACTCCATCTCTGAAACAAGCGCTATGAAGTTGGGCTCTATAGTGGAGACAGCAATTTGAAGGCACTCTTTTGTGTGTTGGACAGTGAGACGGTTTTGCCTGTGCAGCTCGTACACTGTTTTTGTTTTTTCCTTGCATCTTCATGTTTAAGTCATTTAGGTGCTGAGTTACATCAGTCAGAAATGCAACACACAGCAACCAGTCAGTGTTATCCACCAATGGCGAATGTGCCGTTTTTCTACATCCAACAATGAAAAGCTTGAGTGGTTCAAACACGTCCAGAAAATGGGCTAGCATGCGCCCCCAAGTGGGATTATATCCTAAACTTCTTCTATCACATCAAGTTCTGCAGTTGTAGCTCTGACAAATATCAGTAACTGTGGGATATCGTTGATATCCAGGCTTTAATCCAACGCAAAGCTAACAAACTCGGAGCGAGACCGCCTTTCATTGAGGATATTTTCAACGTTTTCAGAAATGTCCAAAGCCCTCGCTGACAGAGCAGAATCTGAAAGTTGAAGTTTTCAAGCTCCTTTTTGTCAGAGAACAGTGTTGTGCGCGCAAATTAAGATGCAGACTTTAATCATGTCACCGTCTACAAAGGGTTTCATTCGTTTAATAATTTTGTGTGTGATTTTGTAGGAAGCTGTTGTAACTTGTTGGTTTATGTTACAAACCCTTTGAAACATGCATTGTTGATTCACTCCTTGCTGCTTTAGTTTTTTAAGTTTCTGATCTCTGAGTTCACTGCCTGGTGGAAATTTGGTGTCAATCCTAGAATGATTTTTTTGAAAATATCTCTCCAAATTCGATATTTTGAATTGAGCAAGTGCAGTGTCACACAATAAGCAGACACTTTTACCTTCATTGCCATGCACAAAGAAAAATTCAATTTCCATTTCTTCCCGGGTTCTGTATTCATCTTCATACTTTTGCTTTTTTTTAACCTGCGCAATATTAAGTGTTTCTTCATGCTAGTTACAGTCCGGGTCCCACAACAGCTATTCGAGCAAGGAAACACGTGACATAGTAAAAGCACCCTGATTGGCTGATAACTTAGCGTGTAAATGCTCAATGTTCTTGTCAGCCATATCTCAGAGGCCATTGGAGATTCAGGCTTGTTACAATCAATAAATATGTAACGTTTTTTATTTCCAAACTCTACACACTTTGAAATATTGCTTTCAAATAGGGTTCACTGTACTCTATGATTCTCTCTGTAAAGTATGAGTATGGAAATCATCCAGGAAAAAAGTCCATTTATATCATACTGTGTTCTATTAGATTTAAAACCATTAATCATACATCCTTCCTACGTCCTCAATTTTACAATCATAATACAGTACGTATCATTTTTTTCACATATCTATATCACTTGATGTTTACAAACCAATTCATGAGAGGGGTCACCCCCTCCCCCCTACACTAGAGATGCTTTATTTTTCTTTAAAAAAAAAAAAGTCTAATTTCTCATTAAATCCATGTTTTGGATAGGTATTGGTACAGTATATCAAGTGTGGCAGAGTAGGGGGAGGAAAGAGAGAAAATGTAGTCCAGGGGTTTTGGTGCAAGACTACATTCTCTAGAATGCCACAGGAGTGGCTCTAATGAAATGAGGGATAGCTCTCTGTGATTAAGCAGGCAGGTATAAAAGAAGGGTGAAATGTTTGTGTGCTGTCTGTGTGGAAGGTTGTCTGTGTGAATGATTACTTTTCACAAGTTTTTACAAATGAGGATACGGGCAACATGCCCCACGTCAACCTGTTCCTATCCAGTTTTAAATAACGTTAGAATAACAGAGGCAGAAGTGTTAAAGGTACTAGGAGCTCTTAAAATAAACAAATTCCCTGGGCCGGATGAGATCCTCCCAATAGTACTCAAAGAAATGAAAAAAGTTATTTACAAACCACTAACCAAGATCACGCAACAATCTCTTGCCAGAGGGGATGTACTGACAGACTAGAGAATTACAAACGTAATACCGATCCACAAAAAGGGAGACAAAACCAAACCAGGTAACTACAGACCAATAAGCCTGACTTCTATTATATGTACACTTATGGAAACTATAATAAGATCCAAAATGGAAAATTACCTATATGGTAACAGTATCCTGGGAGACAGTCAGCATGGTTTTAGGAAAGGGAGGTTGTGTCTAACCTGCTTGATTTTTTTGAGGATGCAACGTAGACAATGGATAATTGCAAAACATATGACATGGTTTATTTAGATTTCCAGAAAGCTTTTGACAAAGTCCCGCATAAAAGATTAATTCTCAAACTGAATGCAGTTGGGATTCAAGGAAGTGCATGTATGAAAACAGAAAGTACTGATTAGAGGAGAAACCTCAAAGTGGAGCGAGGTAGCCAGTGGAGTACCACAGGGATCAGAATTAGGTCCTCTGCTATTCCTAATCTACATTAATGACTTAGATTCTGGTATAGAAAGCAAACTTGTTAAATTTGCAGACAACACAAAATAGCAGGAGTTCAGGAGTGTTCAGGCCTGAATTTCAGTCTGTCTTACTCCATTGGAGCCTCATCTCCATTTCTTGGGTAAAAAAAAAAAAGATTGATAGAGAGAAAAACACACAATGGTAGATTAATGCCTTGCTAATAACACAATTGTATTATGAAAACTAAGCTTGTGATTTATATTGGCAACAAAGAAAGCATTATACAGTAGTGCATGATGTTATCCAGTGTCCTCACTATATTGAAATGCAGTACAGCATGTGCAGTTGTTGTATTGTACTTGCCTTTATTTTAATGCTATACTGTATTTAGTTTATTTATTTATTTATTTTGATAGTGGTAGTTGCTTGGAAAGCTGCACACAACCAACAGCTGTAATACAAGCTCCTGTTAAGAGCTTTGAGAGCATCTCTGTTGGGTCTCTCCTGCTTCTGCAGTATTGATATCTGGGAGGGGGAGAGCTGTCACCGTGTTTGATGTGTGTGTGTGTGTGTGTGTGGAGAGCAGAGATCCCAGGGGACAAGCCTGTTCATTATTCTTCCTAAAAGACCCATTAAAATTTCATCAGTACAATGCAATCTTCTTCTAAGGGGAAAGGCAAAATTTTCAGTGCCCCCCCCCCACAGGGTAGATTGCTTAGGATTGTGTGCGGAGATGCACAGATGGACGTGCGAAACACAAGTAATAGTGTAAGTAATTTTAATCAAACACTGCGACCTGCATGTTTATTGGCTCTCTCCAGACCTCTGAGACATTCATATTAAGGACTGGCAGCATACAATCATTGGCCTTGGAGAACATCCTGTAGCCCTGTTTAGATGACACTCACTGCTTCTTTCAATGCAGAATGGCAAATGGAGTGAAGGCTACAGCACGGTGGTTTCAGTTGGTGCTTGAGATTCTCAGCTGATTGGGGGATGTGTATGAAATTAGTGACTATCTAGGATGTTTTGAGAACATGTTGTAGAATGCGAGAAGCCTTAGCCAAGGTAAGGATAATTTAAACAGAATGAGCATGTGTTTATAGTTTCTTGTAGGTTACCGGGCTTTGATGGCCTGTACTAGGAATTAAAATGCTATTGTATTTTTCACAAATGGGTGTATATTTGCCTCATGTTGTGTGTGTGTGTGTGTTACTACAGTTTAGTATACCATGCTTACAGTACTGTCATAGTATGTTGCCACATTGAAAAAGACTTCCAGTCGAAACATTTGTCATTGAATTTTAGTTTCTATTAGAATTTTTTAATTTATCAGCACTATTCATTTCAGAAATGTGTACAGTTCAGTTAAAATGCTGTTCACATAGCGTGGAACCGTATTAAAGAATAAACCTGGTGCTGGCTTTCTGGAGGTACTGTCTGAAATGAATACATTTAACATTGAGCTGTTTGAGCTGGTATGTAATTAATCGATTTCTCTGTAGACATGCAATCTGTATGGTTATCATTCAGTATTACAGTACATGTGTGAGTTTGTATGCATGACTTGTTACTGGTCTCTGACACGTGTGATGGGTAGTACCTGAGCAAGTGGAGACTTAGCAATACTGTGACTGGATCCATTAAATCAGTGGTGTCCAATCCAGGTCCTGGAGGGCCGCTGTCCCTCCTGGTTTCTGTTCCAGCTGTACCCTACATTATTATATAAATGTGCTTATTAGAAGCTTAATTGCCCCAATTAATTAATTTAGGGTACAGTTGGAACAAAAACCAGGAGGACAGTGGCTCTCCCGGACCAGGATGGGACACTCCTGTACTAAATAAAGGCAATATAGCAGGGTCTTTATGACGATACACAGGACTCCAGCATAGGCTGTATGTCATGGGATGCATGCTTGAATGCTGGAAAGGTGGTTCATTGTCTTCAGGCACTGACCTCATGTGTGAGTTCAGGCAGTGCAGGGATAGACAGGAGTGAGGTTATGAAAGGGGGCTGGTTTGGATAATACTGTCATCAGTAAAGTGAGAGAGAGAGATGTCTGTGATATTCAGTGGGTATGGTGTATGTTTTGAATAATTTATGGGGTCTAATGGCATCAAGTCACTGGGAGGATCCCAGAGTGGGTCAAGTCCTTTCTACCCTTGCAAATGGTTCCCATATAAACACAATGCAACTGTAGCTGTTGATTTGTTAAGTCTTTCCTTTAAAAATAATTGCAATGGCATAAGAAAATACTGCAGATGAAAGTAAAGCGCAAGCCATGCAGTAAGTTTCAGGTTTATTCAAGAATCTAATGGACACTGGTTGGCTTGAAGTGTGCACCGATCTGTAGATTACAGCTCTAATTGCAGATTTATTGCAAGCGCAGATGGCATTTATATTTGGCCTGTTCTATTAAATTCGATAGCTCTTTGGGTTTTATTTAGAGGATTTGATGTATTTTGACTTTTACTATTATTATGAATACATATCTGGGATATACTGCAGTTGGACAGTATACTACTGTATAGTAGGGGTAGATGAGTCTCAGGCTGAATGTGTCTCAAGATCCTGACTGTGGCTTACCTGGCAGGAAGCACAGTTGGTAGTACGGGCAGGGTTTAGTTTATCCCAATACAGAGCTTAGGAGTATTTTTTTTATTTGGCATTTTTTATTTTTTATTTAATAGGGCTGTCCTCCCTTTCTTCTTCCCCCTGCAGGCTATAGCTTTTAAATTGGATATAAATGTCCGACCTGTATTGAAAACAAAAGGTGACACTAAAACTTATTCTGGAAAAACAGGCAATACATTTTTTTTTAGAGATTTAATTGTCTTGGATTTGATGTTGTGTGGTACTATACAACAATACATCTGCTGCTATAGCCTTGGATGGTTCACAGGGTTGTGGAAGCAGGGTCTTTGAAAAGCCTTCAATTACAGGTTTGATACAGTTTGCTGCTCCAGCCCATGACCTTTGACCTCTCAGCTGTTAGCCTTTAGCTGTATGCTGTGAATTAGGATGAGGGAATTTAGCCTGGCTAGGTTGACACTATTCCGATGTAAATTGTTTGCGGTGAAAATGGTGATTTTATGGTATGATTCACTGTTTTTTCTTTCAGCATTACATACATTTAAATAGGCTTTTAACTGGCAATTTTTTTGAGTTCCGTAATAAGAGTTTAATTTAATCCTGATGTGATTATATCCCATTGATTAATTTTGCTGGGGGTGAAATATGCGATAGTTGTTATAAATGATCCCCTGTCAAAATAGTAATTACATCTGTTTTGCATTCAACATAAGGTATACAGTAAGCTTATTTGTTACACTAGAGAATATTAAAAGGACACATACCATTCTTAATATTAACCAGATTTTTCTTTGGAGATAGATAGCCTCATACAAAATACAGTGTTATAGTTTTAACAGGAAAATAAATAAGTACATAACTGACCTTGATATAAATGCACGTGAGTAGGGTTTGTAGTGAATGTGTGAGGTGGAAGATGTAAAATGCAAATTGAATACTGTCTGTATACAGTAAAAGAGTTTGGTGTGTTGACAAAGGGAGATTTGATCGTGATTTAACAGCACTTTACAGGGTCAAGAGTCACTAATGATTGAGTATTGCTACAAGTATAGTGATTCGTTTTGTATTGATTTAATCTAGGCCAGTTGAAACTGTTTACCATTTTCAGAAATAGTTTTCAGTTAAACCGCTTCACAGAATTTAACCTACAGTAAGTATGTGTACTGTATGCATCAGGGCTTCCAATTAAATATGTTTAAATGAGCAAATATTATAGGATGCTAAGCTTTTAATAACTAATGATTCCACAGCTTTTACACCTTGCAGCATGTCTGTTATTATTATGCCATTTTTTCATATGTTTGTTTTTATTGTTAGACTGGAATTTTCCTCAAGGGGGTTCATTGACCACTTCTGTGAAGATTGAGACACGCACAGAACTTCAGGCAGAAGCCAGTCAGAACTGAATTACAAATGCTGTTTTTCTCAAACCCTATCCTTTAAACCATCAAATTGGTTGATTTATAAAACTATAGCCAGTACCTGAATCTTGACCACTTTGGTCCTGCCAGTTACCGTGACAACAGGGGATACGGAGAGACATTTTTGTCTTGCTCTGTCCTCTTTAAACAGCGAGGGCTTTGTTAATTGACAGTGCAGTATGTTGAAATGGCATTTATTACACTGCTTGTAAACAAGTGCAGGTGGACACTGCTCCTGCTCACTGAACTGAATGAGAATCTATGGCAGAATTGGGTTCATAGTGGCTTATTTAATAAAACCAGTGGTATTTGCAGTGCAGGATGAGTCACGTGAGCTTGGTTTGAATCCTGGGTGGGAGTTCTGCATTGGCCATTGTCCTCAATCAGGATCAGGGAGGGAACTGACTGGGGAGCAACTCATGGCACTTCAGTGAACCTCGTTTTCCAGGTGCCTGACGAGTCAGAGGGAGGTTTCCGGGGCTGGGTCCTACATTGCCTCCAGGGCTCTGTAGCTTTGTAGCATACACTGTAGGTTTGGATGGTGAAAGGAGGTGATCTGTGATTTCATTCCTCCGGGATGGCAAGTGGGCTACAGAAGAGAGGCAGCATTCAAATCGAGTAGAAAAACAGTAAAAATAGTATAAAATGTTAAAATAATAATGTTAACATAATAATTTTCCCTGCGAATGTTCAGCATCTGAGTAAACTAAGGAAATTTAGTATACACAAGTATCAACAGGAAAAAAAAAAAAAAAAGTCTTGTTTTCATTAAAGACGCATACGAAAAATAAAGTTTGCTAGACTAAGAATTTTCTTTAGTCGTACTTAGATTGTGTGATTGAATGTTTCATTTATGGAGTTATGGAGACATGCGTAAAAATATGAATCAATTTAACTTGACATATTAATGATGTGATATTGAACTTACCCATTCTACAGTCTATCCATTCAAGGTGAATGGAGAATCAGTTGTGTCGTACAGCATTAACCATGTTGAATCATAATAAAACTTGACACGCCGTTGCTTCATTGCCTTTGAAGTTACTGCATGAGGCTAAAGGGAGTGGAGTCTTCTTGCTATTATACTTTACCCACTATAATACGTTCGGTTGTTTTGTAGTGATACCTACAGCTTGACCTTTATGAGCAGGTGCATTTTCTGGTTTTGGACAACTTTGCTGGCTAATTAGGAGTTGTTGGTAGAAGTGTAATAGGTAATAACTATTAAAGATATACAGTAAACTTATACAACTATTATACAACCATAAAACAACAACATTAGAGAGCTCATTCCCAAAACCACACACCAAAAAATAACATAAAAATGAGGTGGGAAGACGTGTTTTCCAAATACTCCCTTCCCCCCTGAATCAACAGAGTTTTAATGTGGCAGTAGGTAGGACATTTCATGATTGAACACATTGAGCTTGCCCAGTTGGAATGCTCTCGCACTCTCACCTTTCAATGTGAATGCATCCACCATTATAGTGTTGTTTCACTTTGCACAGGTAATGTAAAGATCATCTAACTATAGGGGCTCGTGAGTGGCACATCCGGTAAAGGCACTCCACCAGAGTGTAGGATGTGCCCTATAGCTTGGAGGTTGTCAGTTCAAATCCAAGCTATGTCACAAAATGCTTCCCATCCCCCTCTTACCCTTCTCTTCAACCCCAGGTCTGCTGGGTTAACAGTTCATTGGGCCGTCATTGAGGTAAGCCCACCAGATGTTAGTCTCCTGCTATAAATGGTGCTGCACAGAGCAATACTTTACATATTATTTCAAGTCTTAAAAATATAAAGCCTAATAAGAAACACCTTTTACTGTTATTGTAAAAAAGTGATAAATTGAATGTGTTTCAGCACCTTGGGCACCAGCGTTCTCCTCCTTGGTATGAGCTTCGTTCAGCGGTCGTAGTCGTTTCGCATGGATGAGCCGTGGTTTTAAGTGCTAAGCAGTCACAAAGCTAGGGCTGCTGAATCATTTGTGAGATTCCAGTTTGTTATCCAGCTTCACCACCGTTACTGATTGTTATTAAGAGTCGGCAGGGAATAACTTCCCCATCCCCCATTCCACACCCCGGCTAATCAAAAAAAGATGTCATGCTCAAAAAAATAATAGTAATAAAAAAAAGGGTCCGAGAGCAGCCAATATTTTAATCATTAAGACATTTTTTTATTTTTTTTTCATCAAAGGGTTAGTTGTAACATTTTCACTGTGTTTTGAGAGGGCTTTTGTTAAGTCTGTTTAATGAACAGGAGATTATAACAAGTGTCTGAACAGACATCATAGTCATAGGTGATGCAGAAGAAGATAATGAGTGCCATGCATGTGTAACAGAGTGGAGCTGGGCCTGAACTGGTGACCAGCTGGCTCATCTGCATTCATGGTTAGAGTCTGTAATGGTAGTGCATCACAAGAAACTGCCATATTTCAGAAATGTTCATGTTTATATGTTTTTGCAAAATACCCACTTCCAGACAGCCTAAACACTGGACACTATTACAATACACAGCCAATAATTACAACAGGCTCTGTGCACAACTCTAGTAAATGTTATGGGATTATTATTAGCATGAATAAAAAACAAATAAAAGAAAATATCTGATGTACTTTTGAGGTTGTAAATCCACATTTGGAGCCAGTACCTGCTTTTCACACATTTGATTTCAGTATAGCAGTACTCACCACCAGTGGTTTCAGTATAACGTGGAAATTTCTTGCAGTAACCCATTTGAAATAGTTTTTCATTTTAATAGGTCAAATATCAGATAAAGAGCTAAAGAACATCAATTCCATTTTATAATGAGCTTTGGCACCCAACTTAAATCATTAAACACACGCTCTTCTCTCCAGCTCTTGCAATTTATAGAAGCTGCTAGTTCTTTTTAGTCAGCGTGTTTAATACAAACGCTGCAAAGCAGCAAAGGAACCAAGATAGAAATGTGCTCCAGACAGGATTTGATTGCATGCATCCTCACTGAATGCTAACATGCATAATGAATGGAAATACAAAGCAAGGTTGTATGACATGCCTATCCTTTGGGATTATACTAGATGTTTGGGTACAATACACTAGGTCTTTCCAGATGTTTCACACATCCATGTATAATTAGCCTGTTTGGAGTAAATGCAAGCCTGAGCTCATGAACTGTGTGTACCAGACTCTTGTTGCTATGGAGGAGCTTGTGGTAGCTTATTGTAAACACCAGTACCTCATTTGCATACTAGGCAACTCTTATGAAAATTGTATTTTAAATAAGAGCACTGAAAAAAAAAATCCTAAATTATAAAGCCCTGTGTTATACCCGTGTGAAGGAATATCCCTGACAAAGGAATTTAGCACCAGATTCTATTTACACAGGTTATTGAGGTTGTGGGAGTCTAGGTCATGGTGGTCTGGCCTTTTGGTTTGGTTAAAGAAGTCGTAGTTGAAGCAAGGCTAAGGCACATTTTCACATAGGAATACAATTATTTTAACCATATAAAACTAGCAGTAACTATACTTCATTTGAACTGCTAGTTATTGTTGCTAGCTGCTCTAACAAAACTAGTCTTTGTACTTGCTTCAAAATAATACTGGCAAATACAACAAGAATACAATAATTTGAATACAATTATACAACAGCTTTCTTTTGTATTCCTCCCAGATTTGTAAATGTACCTTTTGTACTTAAAATAGCAGTCTACAGTATCTCTCGGGGACATAAATAATAAATATTAATAAAAAATAAATTAAAAAGCGACCACATATTGTAAAGCCAGCGAGTACTTTCTGGTTAGTTAAAATTGAGATATATTTAAGCAGGGTGTTTTGAGCCAAATCCACTGTTTGTGTCAAAACTTGAATTTGAGTTTATATTTTCAACATCATTAACTAGAATAAAACCAAAAGCCAGTATGAATACCAGGCAAACCAGCAGCTTATGAGTTTAAACCGGTTGCCAGCAGTTAAGACATTAGGTCCTTGAATATATTGTTGCAGCACTCAGCAGCTTATCAGAAACAGGGTTTATAGGAAGTGTTCAGATGAAACCAGGCAAAAGTCAAAGTCAGATCTCTCACAGTAAGACACTGGAGAAAAATCCTTGTTAGGGGTTTCCACCTCCAACTTCTCTAAAGAAATAAGAGGCGGTAATGAATGAGGGGTATCCCTTTAGAATCATTTAAATATGTTGGGTTAGTGTGGTCTTTCGTGGCCATGGTTTCCCTACACTCAACAGATGGTGTGGGTACTTCACACTTCTTCCTTGGTCTGCTTTAGTTGCTGGATATAAATTAATGTGATGTTCTTGGGCTTTGGCCATTTGATGTCCAACTTTAATCTTGACTAGGCCATTCCACGACAGGTCTAATAGGTCTGTATAATTACTTGATTGATTGTTTTAAGAACTGAGGTCAAGGGTTCAATTGGCTTAATCTAAAAATGGAACAAAGACCTGTACTAGAAGACTGCAAGATAGGTGACCATAACCTATTTTTCTGGCAGTGTGTAGTGTCTAGAGACACCAGTCAAACATATATCCAGGTCCCAGAGTGGTTTAATTTTTACATTATACCAGTTAAACCTGGTATATAGTTACCCTCCAGTACAGGAGGTACTCATCCCTGGCATAGGTTGAGAAATGTTCCTGAATGTTCATGTTTTATTTGTTTTCCTTTATTTGAGTGTTTGACTTTACAAGATAATTCCTACATAGGTTGAAAGCAGGACTGCCTCGGCCCATCAAGTCATTTTAAAGTGTTACTGTACATGGATGCATTAATGGCTTTGCAGTCACATTTGATTTGTGATGGGCATCGCAATTACACAGGGAACTTTAATTTACACTGTGTAGTTGTGCTTTAATAATGTTTTAGCTTTGAAAGATGGATCTAAACAATACAAACTGTCTTTTACAGTTGAAATCTAGTTCTTCTAACAAACGTGTATTTTCTATATGTTTGTTAAATGTCTCAAGTATTTGATGAATACTTTAAACACATTTGAAAATACTGCATTCATCACTTGGTTTATTCTGTCCTAAAATGTAATTTAACTGTTATTTTGTAAGAGGATCTGTTTACACAGCTTCTCATCTTCTTCTGAACTCAAACATTACAGCCACTTGCTACAGACACTTCTGTGCTTGGCTGAAAAGTAAGAAAACTTTGTGGCATGTAGTATTGACTTGCCATGTAGGGATTAGTTGAAGTGTACGCAGTGTGTTATTCATACAATTTTGCAGAATATGATACAGTCATTACAAAACAGTGAAGCATCTTACATCAATTGGTAATTATGTTGGGAAATGTATATGTGCTGATTTAAGTAATGATCTAATAGCTTACCTGGGGGAACAGTCCGATTTGAGGCCAGTGCGAGTGATTTCTGAATGCAATATAAGGACAGTTAAAATAAGTTTAATAGAGAAGGGTTACTAGTTTTATCTGAATAGCTTTACTATTTTGCTTACAGCTGGCAATGTAAACCTAAGATATTTTAAAATCTGATTGGACTACAGACACCAAACTCATAAATAATGTCTTTATAAATCCTGTGGAAATCAGATTAATTTGTTCCATCTCACAAGTGCACCGTGTACTGGTTCTCAAGGGTCCTAGTCCATTCACACTAACCGAGTGTTCTTTACAGTGCCCTGTACATCCTGTACACAGAAGTGGAGGTCTTGCAAAGGGAATGCTGTCAGACTGGTGATGACGGCTTGATTTGTCAAAACACACAATCTAACAGAACTTGTGAAAAAGACAGTAACAGCAGTAATTATGTTCTGCCCACTGTAAAAGCTTGTTTTGTATTTCATTAAAGCTACTGAAGAGTACCTGTGTCATATGTTAAAAATGCAAACCCCTGTGTGAAGGAAAGTGCTTTATAAACTCAAATCCCATTCTATTCCAAATAGAAACACAGGTAAATAGCTCTTACTTTAGTGTTGATATGCAGTTTCTGTTTTGCAGGTGCACAGACAGAATGTGACAATTGGATACAAAGTCTTTGTGTCAAGAGAAGAATGAGAAAAGGATACTGCAGGAATCTGTGAATCCCCAGTGGATGTTATTTTTTTTTTTGAAGTGTCAGTTCTTCAGTATTTCTGATGATATGCTGATTGGGATTATCCCAGGCGTGCTTCTTCGATTCCTTTCTCTTGTTCCGATCCACAAGGCTTTGAATGGTTCCATGGAGTCCTTGAAGTTGAGCCAAAGTGTGTTTCGGGGAAGCAGCTTGACTGCCTGTTTGTAGCCCCCTCCCTTTGCATTGGCTTTTTTATTGTCTTTCTGAAGAAGTTTCTATTGGTCTAGGCATGGATTTACCATCGGAAACAAGCAAGCATGGGAAGAAGTCATCAAGTCACAAGCTGGAAGATCAGAAAAAGGTAAGATGATTACTAATTTCTCAGGCATGTGAATGCACTGTTCATTTAAGGATTCCTAGATAGGACATGTTTGATGCATAGTTTGCATATTTTGACATACTGTAATATTAATGCTCTGTAACAAATGTTGTAGTGTATATGGTTGTAGGAATCCTTTGCGTAACATTTAGAATTTACTGATGCAAATTAAAAAGGTAGTGTAACGGTGTGCAAATAGCACTCACCTTCATATAACTTGCATTTTCTTCATCTCTTTAATCTTTACCAATGTACAGAACCGTAAAGTATAGGAACCAGAAGCTCGTTTTCCATGGAGTTTAACAAACCCTATCCTGTCCCTGCTGCAATAAGCCTGCATCACAGACTGATTCAAGTACTGTACAGTGTGGCAAGACAGTTACATCACTGAATGGCTATAAGAAAGCCTGTGTGGCTATAGTATATCAGAAGCAGCACACAATAGTTAATATTATAAGCATATCCTGTCCTTGTATGACAAGGGGGATCTCTCTGCCGGCCTATTCTATTGGAATTCCATATGAAACGATACTATACAGGTTTATTTATCTCTCCATTCATTTGATGTGCCCTGTAGTTATCGCATAAGTAATGTGGTACACATACTGCTCCTTACTTTAATGTTACAAGACTGTGGGCAGCATTTGCTTAAACACCTAATTTATGAAAGAGAATGTACTCAATTAAACTATGCAAATACACCCCTGTACAATTCCTAGCAGAATTGGTCTGTCAGTTATGATTCACTAATCTGAGCGTGGTTGTTTATAAGGAATTTTCACTCTTTAGTTTTATTATTTTGTTGTTCAAAGCCTGCATAGTGCCAAACATTTATCAGAATGATTAAACTGCAACTTAAGTGTAACTATACAGGTGGAGCCAAGGGTCCATAGCGGTTTTAGGCACATGCAACCCATCAAATTGCATGGGGCCCCGGGGCAGCAAGGGCCCCCTGTTGTTGTGGCTCAGTTACTATAAAATAAAATGTATATTCACCTCAAGTCTGCACCAGAATGAATGACTTGTTAGGCATTTTGCTGTTCTTTTTATTTATATGCCACAAGCCATAAACAGAAAACTATTTAGGCGCCTCCAAGTGGCTCAGCTGCTAGAAGCGCAGTCGCGTGGTGTGCAGGGTGAGTCATACAGTGTATGTTCGCGTCCTGGCTGTGAAGTAGGCTGATCTTTGCTGGGGACTCTGAATGGAGCGTCGCGTTGGCTCAGGTAATCCCGTGGGTTAGGGAGTAAAAAACTGGCAGGGATTTTCTCCTCATTGCTCTGCAGCAAACCCTGCTGACCAGGCGCCCAGTGAACTCAGCAGACAGGGCTGGCCTTTGTCCTCCAGAGGTCGATAGCTCGCTGACACCTGCTCTAGAGTTCATGGGTCGTGGGATCGGAGGACGCCCTCTGAGTCTTTGGGTCTCCTGAGCCATGTGGAGAAAAATGATTGGGCATTCCAAAATGGGAGAAAATCAGGGCAAAAATTATAATTGCACAAACTAAAAAAGAAAAAAATACTTTTACAATGTCGCAGGAACGTTTGAGTCGAATAGGGCAAATATCGGTTGTGCACCAGATTTGATGAAAATTATTCATGTATAACTGCAGACTTTATCGCTGTGAAAGCATGATAATGTTGGTAGTTAGGTATCTGTTAGTGTAGGTAGTTAGCTTTCTGAATAATGTAGGTAGTTAGGTATCTGTTAGTTTAGGTAGTTAGGAATATTTTAATGTAGTTTGCAATCTGTTAGTGTAGTTAGCTCTCTGATAATGTTGGTAGTTAGCGATCTGTTAATGTAGGAAGTTAGCTCTCTGATAATGTAGGTAGTTAGCAATCTGTTAATGTAGTTAGCAATATGTTAATGTAGGTAGCAATACGTTAATCTAGGTTGTTAGCTCTCTGATAATGTAGGTAATTAGCAATCTGTTAATGTAGTTAGCTCTCTGATAATGTTGGTAGTTAGCGATCTGTTAAGGTAGTTAGCTCTGATAATGTAGGTAATTAGCTATCTGTTAAGGTAGTTAGCTCTGATAGTGTAGGTAATTAGCTATCTGTTAAGGTAGTTAGCTCTGATAGTGTAGGTAGTTAGCCATCTGGAGGCTTGGTGGTCCAGTAGTTAAAAAGGTTGCCAGTTGTTACTAGGAGGTTGCCGGTTCGGTCTCAGCCACTGACTCACTATGTGTGACCCTGATCAAGTGACTTAATCTCCAGTCCTTCAGAAGTGACTCTGCAGCAGCAGTTGTGATGCATAGTTCACCCCCTATTATTAAGTGCTTACTCTTAGCCAATTATAATTGACTTTATTAATGTACGCTGCTTTAAAATCACCTATAATTCATCTCCTAAGGGATGTGTTTTAACGAGTGTATTTCACATCCATTAACATGTTTTTTTATAATGATTACACTCCTAAAGGGACGGGTTGGGCAGCTTCTGTACAGTGCACATCATAAAGAGTTAGTACATTTAAATGATTCCTACAACATTGGAACCGTATTATAACCTTAGCGGTGCTTATCCACTAAGATGGTTATTTCCTTGTACTCTTAACGTACCCTCTGGTTGTTGCTCAACTGTTTAAGGTAAAAGGGACACACATGCCCCACAAATAAAATGATGCTCACTTTCTTATCTTTGCAATGAGGAGGTGCATGAAACAGGGTTTAAAATGTACTGACAGGTTGGATCTGGGTATCCAAATAGTCAGTTTCCTCGTGATACGTGAGTCAATCTCAAATGTGAAACTGTTTGAACAGCCGCTCAATTCCTTGTGTACCTGAAGGGGTTAAATCAACTTCAAGAAGAAAGAAAGTTGTTATTGTCTTTGAGCAAATGTGTGAAGTGTATGAGTCGTCTGAGATAAATACTTCCTGTTTGGATGACTCTAGTCATCCAGTTATTGAAGGGTCCCTCCAACCCTATAGTGTGAGGCAGTACAGTAGACAGCTGTACTACACTGGGAATCACATTCCTGTTGATAAAATAAAGGTTTCCTATCTTCTTATCTGTGACAGGTTCTGGTAGAAGCATTCCACTGTAATTGAGAGTTGTCTTCTTAAATCTGTTTTATGTTCTATTAAGCTCTCCCAATTAAGTAGCTGAAATCTTTTTATACAGTATCGCCACAGTTTAGGAAATTACTGACTAAGAATGTTCTCATGGATCAAGCTTTCAATAAACTGGAAGTTTCCCCTGAGAGTCACTCCTTTCCAAATATTAGAGAGTTCATTACAGAATCTGTATGCGGAAAAAACACTCTCAGCTTCCAAGTGTGCACTATGTGTACCTTGGACAGCACATTAACCTTTAGAGAATATAATTAATTCATTAAGTTCCACTGTTATGTTGCCAGATATTTTGAAATAAAGCTGATGTGAATAAACAGAGTTGAAAAGGGATTCATTCCACAGTCTGTATTTTATTATTACGCTTGCAGCATTTTATGTAGAAGCAGTGCACAGCTGTATGTGCCATACAGCACAGTGGAATCTGCACACAGTTAAACTACTAGGATAATTGCACTAGAGAAGGTACAGAGAAAGGCGACTAGACTGATCCCAGGACTTCATGACATGAGCTATGAAGAAAGGTTAAAATAATCAGCCTAGAAAAAAGAAGGGAAAGCAGAGACTTGATTGAAGTGATCTGCTCTATCAGGTATACATTAGGACTCTAGGGTATCCATAGTCAGTCCATGTTGGTGTTGTGGTATTAGCTAGTTTTGTCAGCACCAACAAAACCTGCTATTTTTGTCTTTATTCAACAATGCAGTTCTATATGCGTTCAGCATGCAGTCTCACAACACAAGTGTCCCTCCCCACTGACAGGTTTCACACCAAATGCTTAATTGCAGTTCTTCATTTCGACTGCACCTTCTCATTTTTTAAAAAATAGATGCATTCTGAAATCAGCTGTATTTTTATTTCCCTGAACCTCATACAGTTCTGCACCAAAATCTGGAAATGGAGAGATGTGTTACAGGCTGAAATCAGAGATGCACATTAAGCGGTAAAACTTGAACAATAAAGAGGGTGTCAGATACTTTAATCCTCTTTTGGGAGACATGGAGTCCTATGAATATTTAATAACCGTGTGTGTGCACCTTCAGTATAATGGAAAAGTTTATACAAGGCCATTTTATTGTCAGATCTTGTTATTCGAAGAGACAGTAGCGACCTGTCTGAGATTCCACTGCATGCTCAAGTTTATGTTACTGTCCCTGGGTGAAGAAAACATAAAAGTAGAAGAAACATGTCTTGTCTTGATTTTGTGGCTTGCTGGACATTAGCAGGCTTAAGGGCTGTTCAGATCGATCATGCCCTGAAAGAATAAAAAGAAATGAAGGACTCTTTTTATCTGTGATAGCAGAATCTCAGCGGTTTAGAGGAAGCAAGCATTCGGTCAGGGTTGAAGTGCTGATTGGTTACTGACTTATTAGGACCCTGAGCAACTCATTGGAAGTGCTTCTGCTATGAAATTGGTTAACCAAGATGATGCAGTTCAGCTAGGCTATCCTGACAGATACATACTGCATATATTCTACAGTATCTGTCTATCACAGTATCTCGCTCTACCTGGAATCCATGGAGGAATTGTCATTACTTTAGGTTTCATCCACAATCGTTATTTAAAAAAATATAATTTTCTACTACTCCTTTTAATTTAACGCACTGTTGTCACTGATGATGAGACAGAAAACACTACATTTGAAGCTTTGGATCATCTAAAAAGCCAAACCATCTTAAAGGAAAATCGTCCACATAATAGCCTCCAATATTTCCTGCACATTGCTATTGATTGCCTGCATGTGTAGTTACATAAGTAATTCCAGTAAATCAACCCCAAGCACAGTGCAACAATACAGGGTATCAATACTGTGGCGAGTAGATTTTTAAAGGAGAAGTGTTTTTTTTTTTTTTTTACAGTATGCTGTTGAGTACACAGCTCAGGCATACTTACTTTGAGATCCCTGCACCTTCTTGTCTTTGGGTCCACCCAGTAGCACCGGGCGCAGGCAGCACAAGATAGAGGACTGCAGTTCATAAATCCTGGATTAACACATCTAAGGTGGTGGATCTTTGCTGATAGGCGTGGCTTGGATGGCATTTATCTTATCTGGAGCTGTGGTTTAGTATGTGAGGAATGCACTAGAGAGCGCCCGGGCGCTAGAATAGGCAGGTCAAATACTGTGCAGGGGATTCAGTTTGGGAAGCAGGGGTGCCGTAGAAAACACATCCATTTTCTTAGAATGTTTTAAGCATTTTTTGGCAGAACTGTGCTCATTACAGAATAATATAGCTGTCATTGGACTATGATTACTGTAATGTTGTTGTGAAAACAAGATAGTGGTAAAATGATTTCTCACTCAGACCTGGCTGTCCATGTGAGTGCTTGCAATTGTGTCATTATTACCAGAACAGTGCCTGTTTAAACAGGAAAGAGATGCTGTGCACTTAGGTTGTCACATTTCTGAATAAATAATGCCTTCGGCATGCAATCATGTATCATTATGCATGAAACATACAATTGCAAATTGTTATATCCAGAAGATGCATTTGGTTATTAAAGGAATGACCTAAAATGTTTTTGTTGTTTCTCATGTTAAAGCAAGTTGAGATACTCATTACATTTCCATTTGTGCAAGGTCTAAGATCATTTAATCATGTTCTGTACTGAAATGCTGTTATCCAGCTTATAGTTTTTAAACGATGTTCTGCTCTTTAAAAAAATAAATCGATAATGCTGTACAGCTTGCAGATAGTAAAGACGTGTTTTATTCCTTCTTGTGCACTGTTAGTTTCAGTGCAGTACAGCCGTTACTGGTCTGGATCACACTGTTGGCCAGCTATTCCACTCATTTTATAAAATTTTCGTAATGCTGCATAGCGCTTTTTGTGTTTCTGTAACCGCTTTAATATGGCTTGCTTTCTGTCAAAAACATCATAAAAGCCCTATTAGATGAACTCATTTGAGATGAGTGTATTCCCCCACCTCAACATACACACCTGTTTCTAATTTGTCTTCATTGAGAAAGAAAGCGACGTGAGAAATGAGACTTGCTCTGAAATGTTGCATGTTGTCAAACCAGTAAAGAGGTGGTCTGGGAATGGGGTATGCTGTGACTGCTAAAAGCCTGTGGTGGGTGGAGATGAAGGTGTGTAAAGGCTCATGAGAAGGAAGCAAATGCTCAGAAGTTGCATCAAGCCTCTGATTTATTGTTAAAACTGCAGGATCCTGTGGTCCATGCACAGCTCTTGACAGGTTAGTTTCATACACACATAACTATTTACATGGGACCCTTTCCTACTGCTTTTACTGGCTGCCGAATACAATTGCCTCTACATGTCCCTCATACTTCTCTCAGCTACTCTGCCCTCTGCATGTGGCGTGGGGAGGAGAGGTGCTTGCAGAAGGGGAGTGGTTTCAACAATAACACCTTAAAGGTGCAGTACAGCTTTACATAGGAGTTCAATGCAAACAGCTTGCAAAGTTCAGTTTGTGAAGCTGGACAGATTTCAACTTGAAATCAAGCTAGATAGAAATATTCATATTGTTCTAGTTTCTCTTGAGCAACAGGCTACACTGCTTAGGGCGCGGGCCTAGAGGTTTGAAACTTTGACAAGTTAATAATTGAGATGTGTTTTGATTTTCTTTTTTACCAGGCGCCCAAGGGTACAGCCAAAATCTCCCTGTGATGGGATAATCCCATGAAGGTTGAAATTATTTTTACTTTTATTCCTGTAAAGTGAGATGCTGACAGAGCTCTCCAGCAGTGTTACTGTAGGACACACAGCCTCACAGTACCTCATTCACCGCAGCTGTTTCTCTTCACTGAAGTTTTTTGCCTTCATCTTTATCCAGATTTCCTGATGAGCAAAAAAAAAAAAAAAAAAAAAAAAGATCACAACGTAGCCAGTATGGTGTAGGGTCACCATGGGTAGCTAGGCCAGTCAGACAAACAGTGTTTAACAGATGTGACAAGCAGCCTGCTTTTGCATTGGCTTCAAACAAATATTAATCAAATTAAATTAAATCTAGACCAAATAATTAAATTATTTCAAATGTGCACACTTGCCAGCAGAAAACAAAACAGTATTATAGTAGCATAATAGGAAAACCAACATGTTACAGTGGTAGGAACCGCCAGTCCTGGAGGGCCGTTTCACACCGGTAGAACTGCAAGGGCACCATGGGCGGACCGATTCAACATGGCAGCGAGTCGGCAAGGTGTTTGCATTATTCTTTATGGATACATCTTTTATATCTTATCTAATTTCTGCTTATAATTCCTTCAGGGGATTTGGATGGTGGTGCAGTTATTGCCCTGCTGTACAGAGGAACAATTTGATTCTTTAGTCAACAAGTGGAACCAAACAAAATGGCCTGTCAGGTCAGCAGTCCTGGCTGATCGTTCATCATTTTCTACTGGAAAATGCAGACTGTTTCAGATATGCCCAGTCCCCAAATTGTGTTGCAAGTCAAGCTTGTGGGAAGACTGTTTAGACAGCTTTGCTGTCCATTTAGTTTTGACTGGAAACACAGAGCCTCTGGTATAGTATTAAAAGGATTGCGTTCTGGCTAATCTCAAGGGTTCTGTGAATTCTGTTGTATTCAGTGTGCATTTACATGTCTTGCCCCCGCCCCCCCCCCCCCCACCCCCCCGACCACCGCCCCCCCGGGTAGGCGTCCTTTGTTTCTGAAAAATATGGACTTTGAAGATGCATGATTTTGACAGAACACAGATGATATTTACACAGGGGTATACTCTGAGCCCCAAGCCTTTTCTTTCACTAGGAGACGGACATGTTTGTAGAGATATGATTTAGAAGCCTTGTTCAGCCCTGTTTTGCTGCTCATGAACCTGATATCATCAGGACTGTCATCCCATGCTTTAAATCCTCTATAGTCAATAGCATGTTATTGTTATCGTGTATTACATGTCAGCAAGAGTAGATTGTTTTTTTGCTGCTGGCTTGAATTTCACATTGATTCCTGGTAATACTGAGATGTGCCCATACTGATACCTATTAGTAACAGATCTGACACTGTTGAATTGTTATGGATGAGGTTAGGTGCTGTCAGTATCTGAGGAGTGTGTGTCACTTAATAGGTGGCATTTGGTCTGTAAAAATGAAAATTGTAATCATACCCAAGATGATTCTTACTATTCAAAGGGTAAAGTGAAACAGCATTAGTTTACATTGACAACTGGTCTTACGTTTGCAAAGTCCCAAAACCAGAGACAAAAGGGAGGGAATCAGACTGCTCTCAGTCAATCCTTAAGCTTTTGGGATATATACTATAAATATGTATTTTGTTTAAACTCGTCTGCCATCCAAGTGCTGTCATTTCACAGCAATAGTAAAACTGAACACAGACTGCACACACTATTTTACAAGACATTTTGAAATAATACACATGACCACACTCTCTGTATTAAGCAATAAACTACCAACTTGCCATACATTGCAGATTCATCCTATTTGAACTATGGAGGTAGCTGTTTTGGTCATGTGTGCCTTGAAACCCTTCTATTGAAATACTGTAACTACCCACTTCAGTAGTTTAATTTATATCACTGAAATACAAATACCAAGCCAGCTTTAACAATAGTTACCTATTTGATTAGTGCAGTTATTTGTTTTTATTTTATTTATTTAATTACACTTGCTAGATTTTTTAATTAGGTAAATATTATAGTACCTTTTACAAAAAAATGCCTATTTTTTAGTTGTAATATTTCCCTTTTTTTTCATATTGTGTATGTGTTGGAGATGGGAATGATAAAACCTGGTTTTCCAGTAAGTAAATACAGCTTTTTTTGTGCAACTGTGTATCAGAAAGAAGACAATGTAAACGGCTCTAAAAATCTGTACAGTGCATGTGCTGAGAAATGTGAAACAGGAGCTCTGCTAGCGTCTTTAAACAAACAAACAAACAAAAAAAAAGAAGCATTTTCTGTGTCTAAGAAATAAGGGAGCCAAGAGTTTAAAGCTATTTAAAAACTACGGCTGGTTTTCATGGTGCTGTATACAGATCATAGGAAGCAATTTCCTAACGGTGAGGTGTATTTTTAACACACTGTTTGTTTTTCTACAAAAAAAAATAAGTCTGCAATTTGAGTTGTAGCCGGCCTGTGGTAATTACCAGTGGATTTACACAGACAATCAGTAATCCATGTCCTAATCTTTAGGTAGGAAGACACAATAGAAAGCTGTTTCGTTAGTCTGACCCCATGCTGGGCAATCCTAATCCCAGAACAGTGTCTGTCTCCTGGGTAATCCTTTGAGCATTGTCAGTTCTAAGTAAAAATGTATGTTCGTTTAATAGCTTTTGTTGTAATTTTACCAGGACCTTACTCAAAATTAAACTTTTAGTATTTTGCTGTTTGTAGCCCACGTGGAAAGTCAATAACAAAAGTCTGTTAACAGTACCAAAATAAAGTGAATATACTTGCTCACACTTGCCCTCACTCAAAATATACTTGCTAGCATCAGTAGGAAAAAAAAATCCTAGTTTATTAATCACAAAGAGGTGTAGCGCTCATCAACAATTGGTGAGGTGTGTAGTCAAAAATACTGATGAAGATTAAGAGAGTGTGGTCAACTTTATACCATTCTGAGGATTCTACCCCTGTACGCTTACAAAATCCTATTCAGATGAAGTGTGGTGCTTCCGGCTGGAATTCACTTAATAAAGCCCATTATTAAAACACCTCCCAGTTTAATTTGAGAACTCAAAAAACAGCGCAGCAGAGACTAGTAAAGCACACCAAAGATATGAGAATGCTAAATGGACTGCTATCAGTTAATCTTTTAACTCCACGTTTAGCGTGCACAGCTAGGTGATGATGCAACAGCCATCGAAACTAAAGCAGGTCATGCTCGGTTTAATTTGTCTTTATTTTTTGGGGTTTCTTGGCATAACAGCCTTGGTTAGATGTTATCTTGGGAAGAATCTTATCGGCCGAGGTGTAAATTTTCTACAGTTGATGCAGAACATGCCGGGAGATGCATAGTTAACACGATGCTGATGCTGATGCTAGCAAGAATATTTTGAGGGATGTCGCAGGGCAAGTGTGAGCAAGTTATGACAGACTCTTATGAATGTAAGGATATGGTTAAATACATGACAGCTGTCAAATAATTTGACTAACAAACATCCAGAAGGAACCATTGTAAGGTAAATTCAATAGGTAAATAAACCTGTACATTTGAGATTTCAAATAACGATAAAGGCACTGTTCACTAGTTTCCCAATGTGGTCAACTAGCAGAAGGTAATGTACTGCGAGTTCATCAGGGTTCACTTCTTTAAGTAACTCTAATGAAGAAATAGGTGAATTACACTACAAGCTATAACCTTGAGTTCACGTTTGAGAAAATGAAACCTGATAGAGACTTTGATAAAAAAAAAAAAAAGTGCTTTGAAGGCAAACATATCTCTTGGCTGCTTTTTTTTTTTTTTTTTTATAACTGTTTTAGATAAAATTGAAAATTATTTATAATGTTAATCCAATGGATAGCATGAGCAGTGTTATTTTCAGTTCTGGAGTTGAAAATGAGATCAGTAATGGATGACTTGTGTGTGGTTGTACTGTAATAGCTGTGTTCAGCATTTGTCGTGAAGCTTTTGCAGAAATGTGTGTTTGCTGTTGTGATTTATATGTGAATGAGATGATGAAGTCTCCATCACGTCAGGTGATTGATTGGACTAACTATATACACACCTTTGAAGCACAATTGACAGAACACAGTATCTTATCTCTGAGAAATGTCACTGACTAGCATGTGTGACTTGGATATGCACATTATCCCCTGGATATGTTCTGACACAATGCATGTATGAGTGGAGTGGAGTGTCCCAATACTGCCCCAGTAGAGGGTAAACAGCAGCTATGGCCAAAAGTTTTGCGTCACCTAGAATTTTAACGAGGAGTGCCTCTTTGTGGAACCAACAAAAATCGATCAAGTAAATACCCAGTTATTTGGACTTTTCTTCGCGCATGTGTGGTTCGTTTTTTCATAACTCTGAAAATACTCCAGTGCACTTCGGTCAAATGTCAGAACGTTTGGTCACCCTTGTTGCTTGTTTTATAATGAGCCGAGCCCATCGATTTTCTTTAGCCGAGCCGAGGAGCGATCACACAGTCAACTGTAAAGCTACACAGTACCTTCAATAACAAACAAACAAACCAAATAATAAATACAAACATGTAATGATAATAATAGATTGGTCAATTGTTTATCATAGTCTATAGCACAAATTTAATGCTGAACAGTATAGTAATAGATGTTAATAGATTAACTGCTTTTATTTAGTTTTATTCGTATGTTGTAAGGGAATTGGTAACTTATTTTCGTACTACTGTAGAAGCCTTAGGGTTTTGCAAGTTGGACTCACTCTGTAAAGTAGAGTTTAGTCAGAGATATTCTATCGTTTGTTTTTTTGACAGGTACTTACTTCCTGTTTTGCTGTTCTGGGAGATAAGTAAAATGGTGATATCAAGTCGAAATCTCTGCTGTTGCAAAGGACAGTAAACTAAAAGATTAAAAGCCCAGAGGTCTACAATCATACTTTCCATTGCATAGACAAATATATTTTTAAATCAGCCTTCCAGTGAAAAAACAATGGAAATTAAATACAAAAAACTACATTTTAAGTGACCAGTAAGAGCTGACAAAGCCAAAAAAGCCGGGAAATTGTTAAGTAAGACCACCACTGCGAGACACAGTAAACTCAATTTTGTCTAATCCGCATTTTCATTCAGGCTCAGATCTGTCCCAATCTGCACGGATTAACAAGGGTTTACTCTACATTATTTCATTGCTAGATTTTAAAATGTCACATGTTTTCAGTGTTTGTCAGCTTTTCGTTAAGTATATGGGAAAACTACAAAGCGGTATGTAGTTCAATATGTTAATGTAACATTATTCATCAAGTTTCATTCTATTTTATGAAGTAAAATGATTTCATTCTATATTTAGCCAAAGCTGTGCAGTACGTGTATCACACGGGAACTATACTGCGTAGCTAGCTGGATTGTCCAGGTAAGAACTGAATTGTTTACTGTTAAAATAATGCAATTATAGCACACCTATAAATAAATATCTTTCTGTCAGCCCAGCTTGTAACAGCAGATAATCACTTCTGTGCCTCGATGTGGTGCAGCTCAGGAACATTATCTTCTGAGGCTCATTTATACCAAGGCATTTCATTAAGTTAATCAGTTAAGTTAGTCGTTTGTTGAAGCTGGTTTGGTGATCCTTTAGTAAAAGTAAAATCGGAACCGTACCCTGTTTTTACCCCGATAACATGAATCAAGCCTTAAAAGGCTTCTAAGGGACCTCTTCAATTATCAACACAGGGCCTGAGAGGCCTACTGTAGTCATGCTGTCTGTTCCACGTTCAATGATGACGTCATTGTAACTAGAAAAATACAGTAGAAGCTACTATCGGTCTTTGGATTGAAATGTAACAAATTAAACAATAACAAGTCTACATGGAAGAACCCCATCTTAAACAGCAAGGTTAACTGTGCCCTACGTTGAACAGCTCCAAACAAGCAGTCTAACACTACAGTGATAATGGTTCTCTTGATAGTGATAATACTGTTGCTCAACTACCAAAAGAAAATGAATCAAACCCGCAAACCGAGGAGTTGCTGCTTTAGCAGGCTGTTGATTCGTATGGTGCTCACTCTGTGAACAGCCACTCTCTGAAGAACATATGGAGTGGTATACCTGACTGTGGTCTCTTCACTGTGGCCTGCATTTCTTCTGTTTGCTGTCTATTCACTGTGGCCTGCATCTCTTCTGTAGAGTCAGACACAATGCAGACAGTGGCTCTTCATCTTTTTTATGTTTACCTTATGCGCTGTCCAGACGCTTTTTATTAGGAATAACTATCTGTAAAATGTACAGATAATGACTGAACCAAGCATCAAGATACAGGGATCACCAGGTGCCAGTGCACTCTGGAAGGGATGCTAGACCATACCTGCAACAGTGCCAACAACAGTGCCAACGACACTTGACCAGCAATAAGGACAAGATTTTTAACTGACGAAACGTATCTCATTGATGGATACCTACATGCCAAAGTGAAGTTATCCTCACATTTTATAAATCTGTATTAGCTGAATTAACTATATATTTGAAAAATATAACTTGGAGGTTGGTTGCCATTGTCATGTGGGTTTCCTAATGTATTTTTGTGTGTGTGTGTGTGGGGGGGCATTGTGACATGACAACAGTTCACCAATATACTGTAGGTTGTGAAGTCCTGCCTTTCCATTTTGGCAGGTCAGTATTATAATATTGATGACCCACAGTTTCGACAAATGGGTCTCCTCCTAAGTCTAGGACAAATTTTCAAACAAGATGTATACAAATAATGAGCTTTAATCATATATGGATAACAGCTGGACAACTATAAACGTAAAGTTAAAAGGTTTACAGTAGAACATTATTATCAGTACATAATTACATACACTGCGCATAAACATTTGGTAGTTTATATCATGTAATGAAGCTCTCTGTGCTTTAAAAAGCATCTTTGATGTGCATGTTTTTAATATAATCATAAACCAGTAGTTGCTCCACGTCTCGGACGGCTGTCAGAGGGTTAAATACCATTCACTGTGAGGTTGGCGGTTTTCTTTCAACAGTCCAGTATGTCTGCTTGTTATCTGTATGTTTTCTCTTCATGCATTGTTATCCATATGATTGTCAGATGCTTTTTACCACCATGGGACTGCACACTAATGATTGAAGTTCAGCTCAGATAAGTTCCGTCCATTTGCCATCATTATCGGGTTCATTCAGCATGAGCTTTATCAATTATAACCTGGGTTCCACAGGTGATGCTGATTTTGCTTTAATTTCAATTCAGAAGCACAGCCAGCAGCGTGTAGCCTTAATTATGCATGAAAGCGCGGAGAAAGCAATTGCAGCATTATCAGATTAAGCAGTGCTGCTCAGTTAAATTTCATGGTGCGTGTTGTTCGAAAAATGAATCCTATTAAAATGACAACAAGAAGCAAACATCCAAGGGAATTGTGGAAAAGATATTTAGTGCTGAGAAATTATATTTGGTGGGTAGAGCCACCGTGGTCATACAAGAATCCTATATAAGAGCAACACTTAGTGCAGCACGTGGAAACTAATGGATGTATGGTACATAACCTAGTGTTAATACAGTTTTAGGAATCTTACATTTTTTTAGCCAGGACTTCAATGCATACAGTAGTTTTTATGCAACTGCAGCTATTCCAAGGAAAGTCACTTTAGCATATAACATTAGACTTCCTGCTCATATATTTAAAAGTACATTTACCTGATAAAATTATAAACCCTGCAGCATGTAACATTTTCAACATGTCCCTCAGTTCAAATAGAAAAGCAGTCAGTTGTTTATGTACAGTGCTGACAAAGAAGTCTTTGGAATGCAAAGTAAACTTGTGCAAAGTGTTTTTACTTGCAATAATTAGCATGCACTGTGTGGTACCTGATGTCTTTCTGTAACTGGGTACTGTAGAAATGGTCTTGTCTAAGACATGGCAATGAAAACAGCTTGCAATTCAAGCTATTCATTATGGAAGTGCTGATTTGTCTCCTGCAGTTTTAGTTCTTGTGAGTGCAAGGTATGTTTTACCTGATATAGGTATTTGTGAGGCTCAATACCTTCCTTGTTTCCAAACAAGTCATGTTTATTTAGATAGCTGATAAAGTGAGAGCAATCTCTCGAATGTAGGCAAAAACAACAAGAATAGACTCAATTGCTAAGCCAAGCCAGTGTGTTAATCTCCTGTCACAAATCCTGCACTCTTACGAAGTTCATTGCAAGTTTAAAGCAGGGAGACTTTTGTTGCCAAAGCATGTGAAAAACTCAGTGGAAGCACAAAGCCTCGAAGGAGACAGCAGAGATCTACATCACAAGGTAATTCTATATTTCTGTATTCATGCATAATGCTAAAAAGATTTAATCTGTTACAAAGTATATGTTGTGTTATTTTGTTGTTGTGTAAATCTTTAAAATAAATACATAGATTTTGTAATTTATTTGCATAAATTTGGTTTGTTTTAGGATGCATTACAAATGTAATCCCCTGACTTCAGCATCTTAGTGCAATTACTACTTTTGCTAGTTAGTGGTTCATTCCAAACAGGTGTTGTGTAGCTCTGTTGTGGGTTCAAAAGTATATTAAGTAGATGCTGTAATTTAGTGGACTTTATTATTTTTATAACTGCGCTGTTAAAATGGTAGGCTTTTTATCATTACATTTATGAAATGCAACACTCCAGACCTGGTAACTCCCTACTCTAATACCTAATATTCTCATTTGTATATCTATGCCTGTTTTTCGGCATGCGCTACAACTTAATCAGTTGCTTTGCGCTAAATAAGCGTTAATATAGGCATTCACTGTGGCTAACAGAAACTGGCCGCTATGCTTATAGCACAGATAGCTCCTCAGTTAGATAACGTTTGGAAAATGTTGCTGGCACACCGTCAACAGTAATACAGGTCGTCATTGTCGCAGCAGCAATCTTTACATACATTTAGTGTGAGTAAGTCAACACCTATTAATCAAAACAATGTAAAGCAGCACATGTGTAGCTATTGGATCTGGCAGCTTTCCGACAGGACTCACGAGTCATGAATCACGTTGGGCTCCTTAAAACAGAGGTGGTGTTTGTTTCAGCACTGTGTTCAAAAATAATACAGAAAACTACAATTGATCAGATTTTCCATTGTGGTCAGTAAGTAGACTCTGTACCCCACGCTGAGTGGAATCTTTTCGTACGTGCATTGTACCGTGTTTCTTAATCCAATTTCTGTACAGTTGTATGTACTGTATTCAACATTGTAGGCGTTTCAGGGTGGTATTGAAGGTTAGGTGCTAATGAGTGCTTGCTGCTGGTATCCCTATCTTCAGTCACAAGCTATAACCAATTAAGGGGTTGATTTGATGCACTAAAACATCCAGCTGTGGCTGTGTCAAGTGGACACACTATAGAAAATAAAATAAAATTCAACACCTTCACCTTTGTCTTCTTGTAATCTGATGGTTCCTTATAGTGTAGTGACAGAGAAAACATCTTCAAAGAGGCTCGCTCATGGTCAAATATTTTTATAAAAGAAGGAAAAACAAACACTACAGAAATATAAGTCTATAGAGTGTTGAGTGTCCTGTTGACAGGTTTTGAAGTTACCTCGGTCTGTAAACAACAAAATATATACCCCAATCCAAAGAAATAAAAAGAGCACATTTCTATGTTGTTCTCTAGTGTTCTGTGTAAAAGTGCTTGTCACAGTCGAAGACAAGAGAATTGTGATCCTGTTCTCACTCCACACCGCATTGTAGCCTGGAGGGTGGACATGGCTATATTAAGCACAGAAGCCCAGTCGTCATGCAGAGCGCACGTGGGTTTCTGTTTCACATGCTGGCGTAATGTTTTTGGCAGATGAAATGATGAATTGCTAAGCAGCCTGCCAAAGGCAATCATACAGGTGATGGAATATAGTGGCGCTTTGCAAGAACAAGTGAAGAACGGCTTGTGACTCTGGTAACACAAGACAAGCATGTTACAGTAAGTGCAGGAATACGCAAGCATCAAGGGTTGGTGTCTTAAATAACAATTAGTTGTAACATGCAATTTAAGCAAAACTTTCAAAAACAGAACTTGAAAATGTTTTTACAATTTTTTTTATAGTAATTACACAAAATATGTAACAGTTACATGCTTTTTCTTCATGTTTGCAATCATTAGTGGTTCTTAAATGCAGTAGCTCAAATATATACAGAATACTGGTATATGTGGCTTTCAGTTTTGGTAAGTTCACATTAAGGTCCTTTTAACTTGAGCTACTCTTCCGTTCTAGGTGCCGGTCATAGAAATGAGTGCAGCTCATGAACTCAGGTGAAAGATTTAGGGTTTAGCAAACAGTAAAACAACTCATACAAATGAAATGTGCTAGTGTTTGCTCGAATGGTTTGGGTGTATGGGAATGGGTAGATGCAGTACCCTAAATTAGGGATTTACTCAGGGGTCCCTGAGCCACAAGCAAGGGACCTCTTGCTTGAAGACTAAGCACAGTACCATGCTTGTATTCATGCACTTACTGCATCCAATTGTTGCCCATCAGCACTATTTACTAATAGTGTTAAAATGATTTGTCATAGTACACGGCAATTTTCACCTTCTGATTCCAAATGCCAAGGGCTACAGCAAAGTCACAGGAGCTTCCATTTAACAAACAAACAATTGAGTGTGCAACACACAACAACTCAGACTGCTGTGTATGCTTGGCATGGAACAGACAATAGATAATTTAATTAACGTGCAAATTAATCCTGTGAAACAATTACCTAAGGGAAGATGAGGGCGAGTGCTGTCAGCAGAGGAGCAAAACTTGTTTCCCCTCCAAAAAACTAAGACTTCCTGCTTAACACAGTCATGTCTGCAGGTGCAGTAAACTCTTCCCAAGCCTCTCTAGAAATAAGCATTGAAGAATTACTGTTTTTCAGTATATTAACAATTGATTGAAATGTATTTCCAATCAATCCAAATTAGATGACCCCTCTTATCATATAATTTATACAATAAGACTACATTTTGTAGTAAGGTGCTGATCTATCACACTGACCCTCTTGCAGCCTATTCTATTTCCTACTATTCATTAGCATAAGCAAACATGCTGTACAGTCAAACTGTCCCTGCTTTCACAACCAAAAGGACCTAGAAATGCACTACACCTTTTTTTTTGTAGATTTAGCCTTAGGCCAATTAATTTGTACCACCTGCAGTCAATCATACTGCCTGCCAGCCTCTAACTAAACTAATCAGCAGTAAGGCTGTACTGTACACAGAATCTATTAACAGCTGTTAATGAAAGTCTGACAGAATGTGAAGTCTTGTTTTAGTGTGTGTGTGTCATATATATATATAGATATATATATATATATATATATATGATACAAACTCATTTAGTAAATGAAATTGTGTTAGGAGTTTGGGGGGGAAACAGATTATATTTATCTTCACCCCTTGAGTCAAAGATTTGATTGCTTTTTGAAGATTTCCTTCAAATGTCAACACGGTGCCCTCTATTTTCACCAGCAATTCTATTAAATATTGATCATCCAGTCCTCAGGCTATGTTTTTTTTTTTTGTTTGTTTCTTTTTTACACTGACTGTGCCTGTTGTCACTGTTGCTGAAAATGTCATTTCAAGTAGTGTGCTCCAGAATTACTTTCCCATCATGTTAAGTGCTGGGAATGCTATAGAAGAGTCTGCTTTCATCAGACCAAACAGAACAGGTTTTTTAAGTTTATCTCCGGCGCTAGGTGTCGAATGGGTTCATAGGTTGTTTGGTTGGAAAGGCCTGGAAACGTGAAGATTAGGATGCAGTTACATTACATTGCCTCTTTCTGTGATGTTGCCAGGTCGGTAGGGGCAATGTTCATTTGGTGGGCTCAAAGCTCTTTCCTGGTCTGGAAAGAAGATTCCGGTTTCCAGGGCAACCGTTAAGAGGTGGAGAGGTAACGGTGCCATCTGTTTAAAAATAAATAAATCAATAAACTGTAGAAAGACTTACTATTAATCTGTTCATTACACAAACTGTAAACTCTAACGTTCGAGCTAATACTAATGGACAGGTTCATGATGTTACAGTACACATTTATTGATATTAAAGGAATGCATAACCTGTTTAATTTCCCCTTTATTTGGACTGGGGCTGACTGTTATACAAGTAAAATACAACATCACTGCCCAAAGCTTTTTTTAGTTTATATGTTTTTGATATATATATATATTTATATGTTTTTGCTATATATATATTATATATAGCCCTTCAGTACTTGAGAATCCTTTGCACACATTGAAAAGGACAGTACTGCTGAAAAATGTGGTATTTCTTAATTTTTGTTCAGATAGGATTGTAGATCATTGTTAATTCTAGCTCCTTTCTGCATTCCCTTTTCAGCCAGAAGAACCTTAAGGCTGATGTCTGTTTGCAGTAACAGTTACTTCACTGTAAATCTGAAAGAACAGACCATGTTTTTTACAGAAGGGAGCTGCAGCCAGACTTATTATATACCTAACTTTTGCTCTTCTGAACCTCAGAATGAAGTACCATTTTATATCATCCGATACATGCTGTTGGGTATGGGGTTCAATACAAGTGATGCTTAAAACAAATTGATAGATAGCCTTTGTAAATATGAGACACAATGATTCTACATGGGTAACAGTGAGAGAGGAAGACATTAACACAGAAGTACAATTATGCCATGTAGTAGCTGCTGTGTAGACTACCTATCTTCTGCTAACATGTTGAGGTTTCTTACTGTCTCACCCATAGGCTCCCTGTTTTTCAGGTCATTATAATAAACTACAATCCAACAGATAGTCAGTCAGTCCTGGATCAGTGTAGGTTTCAATAAAAACAAAATATAATCAAAAGCAAGCCTTAAGTTAGATTTAATACAAAGTTATTTCCCACAGTTACTTTAACACTGTCTGCTTGTATTATATTTTATAATATGCTTTAAAGGGCAAGTTACACATTACAGCAGCTAAACCATTTGGGCTAATAATGCTTTTTTGTATGTAGTACATCACTTGTTTACATTTTCCATTAAAAACATTTAAAAAGTACTATGCAATTGTAATAGATAGGGGGCTGGGTGCGAAATGGCGACTAGAACAGTGCAAGTGAGCGTCCTGACCACTGTGCAAAAGAGACCCTAACACTGCCCCTTATGCAATGTGTAATTGATCAGTTTGGTTGTGAACATGCACATATTCTAGAGCCTGACTATGATCTGCAATAATCTTGTGAGTCTACAGCAATCAGTGTTTTGGCTCTAGGCTCTGCACTACAGAACACATGTTCTGAAAGTGGAATGGGACAACAATGCTTTCCAATCGAAGCTTCATCAGGAATACATTTGTTACACGTTAAAATTTGGTAAAGAATTCTCGATTTTATATGCAATGCAAAGGTATTTTGTTTTAAAGGCTGTAGACCTGTTTGAGTCAAAGGGGAGGGACAATATTCATTAACATTTATTATTGGCCTGGGGGGGTTGATGGTTTGTGTGGTGCTCCAAAAGATATTATTCAGTGTTAAGTGTGTAATGCACTTAGTTTACAGTAGGCACAGTAGACCCAGTTTTGCTAAATATATTAAATCTACTGAATCTAATGCAACTGCTCTTGAGAAAAACAAATGTAATTACAGGAATGACGGGAGACCAGCACTTCAATTGGCTGCTTAACAAGACAACTTGGAAACTGTAGACATTTTGATACAATCACAAATTAATACCTATTACCCATTCGTGATCTGATTTGATCTGAAACTTCGCATACGTCATCAGCAACCAACCCGCTTCAAGTTTGCCAAGCAGAAGTTGCTGCGATAAATTTTACTATCAAAATGGCTGCCATCAAATTTGCCAAAATGGGTTAGTGTGTAAACCAATATGGCCACCTGAAGCATTCCTTTAAAAACCTTTCAAAATCTTCGGTCAAATGTGAAACTAGCTTTTAACTTCTTACAGTGCACATAGGGTTATGGTTACTATACAACACATATTTTACCAATATATGCTCTATTCAAAAATTACCTTCATCATGACCTTTGACCTCTCCTTAAGGTTAAATGTAAAATTAGCTAATAACTCCTTACAGTGTGTAGATTGGACCATGGTTACTATGGTATTTAGAGTTATAACGCATTGTGTGAAAATTAACTAATACAGTATTCTGAATTGAAACTGCTCCATAAAATCGATCTGTTGCTGACACTCGTGCTGCAATGCTACAGCTTGCCAAAATTGCCAACTGCTACTGAGCTTGGAAGCTGTAAAACTGCCTGGCTGTTCTAGTTGTAGTTATAGTTGACCCCAGCTCAAATCCAACCGAAAACCTGCATGCATGTGCTTATTAATATAGTATATATGTGAGGCCCCAAATAGGGCACCTGGGCTATTAATTGATCAATGAATATTTAAATCGAGACTCTCAAAATAAAAGCCAGGGTGATTAATAATTGATTATTCGACTCATTGTTGCACCTCTACTCAAGGTTGACAGCCAGTTGGAGAACAATGCCAAAAATCCAACCCAAACTATGTAAATACTGTAAACTCTCGATCACAGTTAAATGCTAACAAACAAAAAAAAGCAGTATGTTTGCTTCCTTTTAAGTGTTGCACTGCGGTGGTACGTTTGAAGAAGGGGACGGAGCTTCTTTCTCGTGGTGTTCAGTCGCTGTTACCAGCTATGTTGTTGTTACCTTTCAACCCTGACAGGATTTCTTTCTTGACAACCAGACTAGGAGCCTTGACTTGCAAACTCTTCAAGCTGTTTTGTTGTGCAAGCTGATGGTAGTCAGGTTGACAAGGCCATTGGATACCAAGACTCAGGTTCCTGGTATGATGCAAAATGCTTGAGGACCGTTTTTTTCTGAACCAGATCTATGTATCTGGAAACCTATAGTTAGACATAGAGCAGAAACAGCAATTTAATTGGATTGAAACTCTCTAGGGTGTTTTCAGACAGAATTTGGGTTATGTTTGAGCCTCATCCTTACCTATAGATTTTTGCATTTCTGAGAGTTGCCTGTAGCCAGTAAAGACAAAATCTACTTATTATTCTGCAAACAATATGTAGTACATGGGAAGATTCCTTAAGCGTGGTGATCATAATAGTGTTAGTTTTCTGGCTTAGGTGTTTTGTGTTTTTTTTTTCTCTGTTGCTATGGCAACCTCTCCTCTGTTCTGTCAGCTGCCAAATGTGGTACTAGCAGAAAAAATGTGTAGCCCATTTCCTCAACACATGTGAAAGACCTTGCTTTGAATTTAAAAAATAAATAAATAAATACTAAAATAAATAATATTAATAATAATAATAATAATAATAATAATAATAATAATAATAATAATAATAATCAAATTGAGAGAAGACCAAATACAAAATAATTATACACTTATTACTATCTGTGAACTAGTTCTTTATTATTCAGCATTTCTCTACTGTACACTCTACAGGTGACAGAATCCCTGATCACAGCAAATGGGTGGTTAGTATCTAGCCACATATCTTCTGCTGCATCTCTTCTGATGTTTTGAAATGTGTTCACAGGGACTACATTAGATGATGTCAGAGGAAACCAGGGGGGCTTTAGTCCTTATTGAAGGCATTATGCTTTGCTTACAACCATTTTCCAAGCACAGGCACAATGAAGCTTCATACAAAATACTAATTTCTAGTTAAGTTAAAGATTTCCAGTCTACTGAACCGCACAAAGCTACTGTTGGCAATAGCCATACAATGCTGTCTTCCACAAGGCACACGCAGTAGTTCAGGGGTAATTCCTGTATTGTGCAGTCAGCCCAATTCAAAACTATGTTAAGGTTTGCCCCAAGGTTAAAGTGACCAGATTTTTAAGTCCTTAAACTGGGACAGTATGGAAATATTGTTAACTTTCGACGTCAAAGCTACGGGGAAGATCTCTGGTTTTTATTTTGACTTTGGTAATGTTTGATCTAATATCATATTGAATGCAGAGACTCACAGTGATCTTCAGAGTGGAATCTTTTACTTTCAAAAACTTTTTTTGTGAATAAATTATCTTTGTAAAGTCATTTCTACACAACAGGTATAGTCATTACATTATACAGTAGCAATTCAATAATATCAAATTCCGAGATTCTATTTTGTTGCTGATTATGGTGCAAATCTACTAGTTCCTTTTCTGCCTAATGATGAAATTTCCTGCCTATTCGTTTTCTCATTATCATTGGTTAATACTGAAAAACTGCATAACAAGGCAGGAAATGTCATCATACAATGAACATGTTTAACAGGCTCCTTTCTTTTTAAGTGATACCTGTCGGCTTGAAACATATTAAAAAGGATATTTGGAAATAAAACTTTGGAGAAAATTAAAGGGATCCCCATGAATTTGAGACCTGACATTTGCCTCTTTTTTTTTGCTGAAGAACAAACAACTTTTTTTATCAATGTGTTGTTTTTCTTCTATTAAACTAAAAACTGTGATAGTAAAATACTTCTAAAATAACTTATAGCGCTATCATACCTATGCAACAGATATGCGACACAATATGAGCGTAATAAACGAGATCATTATAAACGGAGGAGGGGGGGCATGTAATTAACGCTATATTTTTTACAAAAAAAAAAAAAAGAAAGTAACATTCCCACTCGTGGATCATTTTAATTAGCAGATTTTAAACTATAAATAGCTTGGCTAAATAGTGGTTGGGAGTTCAGTTCCAAGCGACAGACAAGCAAACAAGCAAATGAGAGGAGAGCGGGTCGGAAGAGGGGAAGAGGGAATGGGCTCACCCCAGGTTCAGCTGCCGGAGCGGAGCTAAAGCAAAGCTGAAGCGTCTCGTCTCCTGGAGAAAGCTGCAGCCGCTCTCGCAGCAAAAAAGTAAATACATTAGGAAAGATAACCACGTAATAGACCTAATATTTATTTAGTTATAAAACGAATGCTGAATAAGATGTCTGTGTTATAAAGTGCCAGCACACTTGTCTTCAGTTCAGATACTGTATCAAAAGGGAGAGACAGAAAAGGAAGACAGTTTAAACAAGACTGGTACTGTATTTACTGTAGAAATATTGCAAGAATCACCAGTATAGGGAATTGGGGGACATGCTGTAGGAGTGTTATATCCGGGGCGCGTTATAATTGAGAGCTTCACAGCGAGGGAACACTGTAGTTCATAAATTTATTTTGTATTATTCACAAACATACGTTTCTTGGAGAGAACCTGTGGTAAATTGAAAGTGAATATAGACTTATTTCAATAGAAAATATGTTCCCAAATATTTTTGTTACATTTTACAGCCCCTTCTATTGTTGTGATGGGATATTTTATTTTAGTGTTCAAACCAAGACAAGCTTCAGTGCTCTGCATTGTAAATATTGCACAGTAATGTGAAAACGGGACTTCTGGTCACCTTACACAAGATTGCCAAAAAGTCTCTTGCGACCCTCTGGTGAAATCTGTGTACTGACTGTCATTGGTCTGTAGAGAATAAAAAGGGCTTTGAGAAACCTGTCTTTTTTAAAAATCTTATTTATTTTTAAGCTGTGAGGCAGTATGTTAATTTAAAAAAAAAAATACCAAAAAAATACAAAAGGCATTGGAGCTAAAACAGACCATGTGGGGGAGTGACAAGCTGTTTTAACACAATCATTAATTAAGTAAAGCACAATTAGTGACATTGTTAAACCAAAAACACTAAACCTGTACTTTTAATCTCTCACAATTAAATATACCTTATTGAAGTAACTTACAAAAAATAATGGTGATTAAGTAGATTCAAGAAAATGCTCAGAGTCCTTTTCTTCAGTCAGTTGCCAGGTTTATTGAGATATGCAGGGAGTCTGGTCCCAGGTACAGGACAAATAATACTCAACATTACAATGTTTGCATGACATTAAATACCCTTCTGTATAGATGGTCCACCTCCCCTTTCTCTGACACTTAACCAATGGTCAAGGTACAACACATTATTCTGTTAATTTAGTGTGTGTGTGTGTGTCTGTATGTATGTGTGTATGTGTGTGTAGTCTAGTGTGACAACCTCTGAACTCAGTGCATTCTTCACACTCCTGGAGAAAAAAGGTCCATAAATCTGCCCCTTTGATCCCAGTGGCATTATCTCTTTCGATCTCTCTGAGAACCTCTGGGTCCAACGCCAGTCCCTGGGAGCCTTTTAGCCCCTTTATGCTTTGCATTCCAAAGTCTTACAGCCTGGCCCCTTCTGGTCCACAGCATTGTTATCTTTTTAGCTTGCAGTCAATGCTGGGCAAGAAGCTTGTAGACGCAACGTCTCTATCAATTGTAAGCAGTACATGCAATTTGAACCAAACAGTCTGCTATCTGCAATATTAGTCTCTTTTCAGAAAAAAACACCAGTATAGCTCTGCCAGTCGAAACATGCGTAGCAAACTGCTAATCAATTCTCAATCCATGTTTTCCAACACTTATATTTACAACTTCAGTAGATTGTAGCTTTTTCAACAGAACACGAACTGTTAGAAACAGGAACAACTCCCTATCTGAAATGACTAATTGTGGACTAATTAAAACGTCTAAATGGCTTCCCATCGTGTCTTGCCATGGGGACTGCGAAAGAGAGTAATATTGTACATGAGGCTGGACAATACAGGCTTCTATCAATTGCTTGAGGGGCCAGAGCCACAGACCTTTCTAGTCTTGCAACCCTGTGTTATAGTTTTTATAAAACACATTATAATACGACTCATCTAACATTAACACATACATTATATATTAATGTGTAAACAGTAAATTAAATCTTAATGGGACATCATTTCCATCTGATATAAGCTGTCCGATTGTACCTGTCGGATACATTTCAGATGGCTGTATCACATCAAAATCAGGGTCTACTAACATGTGCACAGTGCAACAGGCATGTTGACTGCAGTGTCCTCGTTATCCGCTTTACATCTTGTACTGTTATTACGTGCATAACAAAGGCTTTTTATAATAGCTCTGTTGACTTGCTCATCACTAAATTTGTATAACTATGCAGCAGCCAACACATTACAATTGCCTGCCTGTTGTCTGCGAATGTTGACAGTTTCTTAAAAGAGTATAACATACATTGCATAATACAATAATTGTACCAGTATTTACAAAACAACAAACAAACCCACTATAGTACATTTTTGTAGATGGGACAATTATTTGACAAATGTTCTGGAAACTTCTAGGTTACAGTTGGATTGAAAAAACCCCCAAAAAAACACCTTAACAAAAACTAGCCTGCATATACCAACATTCATTCATAGTGCTTACCAGTTAGTTTCACATTGAGATGAATCAAATGGTTCAGGGGATTGTGCCTGTTTGCCGAGAGTTGATAAGAGACTGTGAAAGGCATGGGTTCTGGCTATTTTAGCGACCTGCTGGCGTATATCCCTCCCTTGGTCTCTCTCTGAGGTCAGCAGTTGCTGTTTTACAGCTTGAATCAAGATTCTGAGTAACAGAGCAATCAGCACTTACTGTATGTGACCAGATTATGAAAGAACTCCTTCCTCCAAGAAACCAATGGTCTGACTCACTGGGGTTCAAAAACAGGCAGTGTATTTAATGCCCATAATTCTCTGTTTCTATATTTGAGGAGCTCAGAAAATGCCACAATAGATCATATATTTAGACTAACATAATCGTTCAGCGCTCACTGGGTTTAGTCATTGAAACATCTTGAAACTTAATAGTGCCACGGGCAGAGCTATCCAGGTACGGTACAATAGAAAAGCAAAAGATTTTAATAGAAAATAATCAGCTATCAAATTAAAGCTGTTCGATTTAAACATAAAATTAATTGTACAAGTTAGAAAAAAAAAAACTAACTAACTTCAGTATCCACACATGGTACTGTAGTTTTCTTTAGCTGTAGACCTGTCTTATTAGCACAGCTTTCAAACAGACAAGGAGGACTGCTTCAAAAGCAGATGTAATAGTGTGTGTCTGTCTGGTTTGCTAATCAAGTCCCTTCGCCTTGCTACACTTTCTGCTGTCTTTCAGTGGTGTAGAAACTAAGGAGTAAATTAAGGGTTGCCACAATGAGAAGCTGAGCTACCTTTGACTTTAAAAGGTATGGCAATAAATTTGTTGCAGTATTTTGGTGGAAACTGGAAATAAAGGACTATGTCTACAGTATATTGTATATTATTATGATTGTAGAATATTGCATGTTTTTATTTGGAACGGGGTTAAAGTGTTTTTGCTTTGATAAATGTAGAACATACTGTATAAAAAGGAACATGACATTTCTACAATTCATACTGTAACCTTATGTTCTCTGCACCCTGCTGGATTCAATACACTAGTGTCTTTGCTCTGTAGACTCGGAGAGCAAAATCACATGGAAGCTGCATTGCTCAGTGATTTGTAGTCCCAGACAACCGTAACTACTAACATCCTATCATCAAAAAATAATATACTTCTTATGGTTCTTACAGTATTACTAATGAGTTCATTGCAACAGGTTTCCTGCTCATTAGCACAGCCACTGCTTTCTTATGAATGTAATTCCTCTTTCAGCAGTGCATCAAAGCTGCTCACATTCCAAACAGGGTTAGTTACACAGATGTTGTCTAGGAGATTTTTGATGGTGTGCGTATTAAGGACCAGAGATTGATTTTAGCTTGCAGACAGCTGATTTTCACTGCCAGAACCTCTGACAGCTGTAAATCAATTGTAGAAATGGTACCGTGTTCACACCGATGGTCATCTCTGAAAGGGGTTTACTACAGTAGTGGCAGTGTGTTGAGAGTGAGGAGACAGGAATGTATTGAATCCTTTCCCGTTACTAATCTTCTCGTTGGCAAACAATAAAGGCAACCTTACATTTGACTAATTAATAAGCGATTTCTCTGTATTGAATAGCAGGTTTTAAGGATGATTTTTCTAAGTAGCGGTTGTACTAGCTTCTCATTCTGCAAACTGTAAAGGTTAAAAAAAATAAAAAAATCGTTGATGTGATGTTCAGACTTATCTCACCATAAAGTAAACCACACATTCATGAAAAAACAATTGCACATTTTATGTACATTTTGAAAAACCAGGAACACATTAAAAGTTCTCTTGAAAATGTCTCAATCTCTGTGGAATTAAATGATTCTTGGACCGTTATTTTTTGTAAACGTTTGTTTACTTACAGCTTAATGAGTTAGGTTGAAATTCCTTTGTTATTGCTGTTATTGTGAAAGGGTGGTCTATCGCAAGTAGTGTTGAAGCACATTTCTGAAACTGCTAGGTTTGTGCTTGTGGTTCACTGTGTCTGGATTTCTGTTAAAATTTGTATTTAGCTGCCAGGTTGAGAACATGTTGAGAACTATGAACCTAAATCTGTGAAGCTTTACAAGGGTCATGTTAAAATAACAAGAGGAAACTGAACTAAGCCATATAGTACATATAATTCAATGTGAGAATAGGTCATTGACTCATTCATTTGTTTTTACAAATTTACATCCAGCTAACAGTTTTCTAACTGCTTTGGGCCTTGTATAATGAACAGCTAAAGTGAGACGTCACACGGTTCCAGGGCTTTGCATTATATTTACCTGAAAATAGGACGGCTTTATTTCAAAATAAGTGAGCCCAACATTTTGCATGGTTATGCACGCCATCAAAGACCATGGTGTTTTATTTTTGCGCACTTGAATTCATGAAAACCCTTACATTTTGGCTTCCATTTTGTGACCGACAGTGACATACTGTAAAAGGTATTTTAAAGGAACATTTGTATTCAACCAACAAAAACGCACAATAATAAGAATTTAAAGGCAATCGCAAGCTCATGGATGTCTCACCTTCCTGGATTTGGCAAACACCACTGAGATTAAATTCAGTAACAGCTGGAAGTTTGTTTGATTAATCAAGCCAATAGGCTCATTTGAATCTTGCTGAAATATACCATAAGTTGTTTTAAAAGGAAGTACTTTGGTCGTAACACTTAAGTTAGTTTTGTAGTATTTGGACCCTACCCCCCCCACCCCCCCCCACCCCTCCCTTACTCCACAAGACATTTGGAGGCTGGGGTATATTCAGGTAGCTGGTGGTAGTAAAGACAGTAACGACCAGCATTTTAAAATGGTAACAAAGCTGTGAAAGGGGGAGGCTTTACGTTGCGCGCACAGGGCTCCAAGTCTAGGGTAAATGATGCTGCAAAGAGAGTCAGAACGAGCCTCAATCACTGAAGTATCTGTAACTGTTAGTAGCACGATGTGTTGATAAGCAGCCTAAGTTTTGCTCATCCCAGTCAATTTCTACGTCTTCACACCAGCACATGGTGGACAACTGCAAACTGGAATCACACTTACTGTATATTTATCACTATGTATGCAATAATTACGTAATGTTTACATGAAGTGGTTAGACTTGACGCTCTCCCACACTGAAAAGCTTGTTTACACAGGACCATGCACCTGAGCTGGTATTGTTTGTTCTCAATTTAGGTTGGCAGCAGTTCATACTGATTAATATCTTCAGTTGCATCCTGTGCTCAGCATAATTTGGAGAGCCTGCTCAGCATAAAGCTCCCTGCCTTGCTGACTGTGAGATTTATGGTTTGACAGTGGTGGATCAGGGGCTTGTGTCTATCCCATTTATTCACAAGACAGACTTCAGACATTTTGTATCACTTCCTAATGGTTACACCCCCTTGAATTCCATAGTGTACATGCAGGCATACTGCTTATGCACTATCCGCAATAGATGAGACTGGTCTAATGTGGCTGCAGCTGACCTCACTTAGCCTTCATTTATGAATGTGATAACGCTGGGTGTTGCATTGAAAGAATATGTTGCTGATAGCAGCTCCGGTTCCACAGAAATATTGATGCACTCCTGAAAATCCTGAAGCGACGTCCAAAATGTCAGACAAGGTCAGAGCTCCCCTTCAGTGTACTCTGTCTGCGCCAGACTGCTGATTGGGCTTTTGTTTCAAACTTATCCCTGGAGCAGCCTTTTATAATGTTGTCATTTCCCATCACAATGAACCAAGAGGTTATGTTAATTAAGACAGAATCACATTTGTTTCAATGCTGACCTCCCCTTATGTTAACTTGCAATGGCTAATTCCTCTGCGACTGAATTCATTGTGTGTGTGAAGTCCATGTAAAGCAGCTAACTTGCACAGGATTCTAAAGCTCGGCCAATTGTGTGCCGCCCACGGGGAGCTCCCATCCACGGTCGGCTGTGGAATAGCCTGGACTCGAACCAGCGACATCCAGGCTATAGGGCTCATCCTGCACTCCATACGCAATGCCTTTACTGGATACGCCACTCAGGAGCCCTTTGTCTGCAGCTTTCTAATGCCAGCATTCATTGTTTGCAGCTGCATGATATTAGTGAATATCACTTGCAAGCGCTTTTCTGTTTACGTAATAAAACAGGAGTAAATGGGGATCACACTGTAATTAAATTTCAGTCAGAAATATCCCATTTTCACAGTGAGCTCATCAAGCAGCAACCTTCTGAAGTGCCGCACTGTATTTAAAATCTATTTTTAACAGCCGACCGTAGGGAGCAATGCTGCTTTAAAATCATCACACACACACACAGAGCAGGACCATGTCATGCAGCTCATTCACTGGCCTTTCTGCCTTGGTGGCCTGGGCTGGAATCCTGCTCAAGTCACACGAGTAAACCTGGCTTGTTGGTGTCAACTTGACATGCCAATTGACTGTTGGTACACATCATGAAACCAGCACACAATTTGATACAATTCAACACCAGCTGTAAACTTTGCTTGAGTGGCTTATTACTCAGTGGCAAAGGGCTGTCAGGTCAAAATTGGGTTGCACTTGCATAGTAGTAAGGTGAAAGTTGTAACCAGCGCCATTGTCACCTTTTATAAACCTCTAAATTCACAAGCAACATGTTAAGAAAAAATCTGCAAGAGTGTTGAACATGCAGTAGTAATTGGTATCATTACAACAATGTGTGAAGATAGTTCTGCTGGACTGCATCAGTGTATTACATCAGACCCTAATTATTTTACCTCTTAAACGATTGCTTTGGCAAGGTAAGCTAGCCTATTATATTTCAGCTAAGGAGCATGCATCAACCATTCAACACTGTAACCTGGATCCAAGGTTTGAGCCATTGAAAATTAGAATTAAATTGCAATCAGCAGGCCACAGCTGCAATTAGCATGACAGTCTCCCAGTTAATCCCAGAGAAGCAGGCACAAGGAGGCCGGGGCAGGATTCTGTTCATGCAGCGTAGCTGTACAAGACTCGGAACGAAACAAGAGCGGCAGAGTTCAGCATCGTTTTCCATAAATTCCGCATCGGAGTTCTACAGGGTGCTGGGTAGCAGGACCTAGACAGCTGTCTTACCCCTCCCTGGCTCGCCGATTTGAAACCTAGTTTTTAAAAAGTGTCAAGGTCCTGCCTCGATTCTTTTGTGTGTGTGTGTGTGTATTGTGATGTGAGAATGGCACATAGCTGTTAGCTATAGAAACAATTGTAGCAGTTGTGTGTATATTGGGTATTCTGTAAACACTTTCAAGGTTGCATCAAAGAATGGTCTTTAACCTCAGGAGGTTGGGTTCAAATCTGCCTGTGGTCACCAAAGCAAGGTTTAAAATTCCATTCTCCTGCCCATATTCATCCTTTGTGCTACACTGATCCCTGTACCGTTGCCACCGTGGAGTTCAATTGTAATTCTTCCAACTCAATAAAGTGGCTCACTCTTTTCTGTGTTGCTCCTAACCCTCAGTGAAGCTAATTAAAGGAAAGGAAATGGATTTTAAAACACTAATTCTAAACCTTTTAGTGAAATTGGTATTTGTAAAAATAAATAAAAAATAATAAATAAAAAAAAAAAATTCAATATACAATCTCTTCAATCACTGTGGCATAAAGAAATAAAGAAATATTCTGGAGTGCTTAATGCCCAGAAGTTGTAACAGGTTAAATTAAAATGACTGCTTCATAAAGGGGCATTGGTAGCACTTTAGGCTTGGAGGGCAGAGAGTGTCAGAGAAGACGTAAGTCTGTGGAGAAAAAGGAACTAAACAACTGCTACGTATGCTGGTTTCACAACCAGCATACTATTTGTTTACACTTTGTTTGTTTGGCCCATGTGGCCTTTTTGTTTAGTGTTTTGTATAAATATTTATTTTATTTATTATTTAATAAATGCGCTGAGCGCTGTTGCGTTTCAGTTTTGCCCCATACCTGCTTGCTTCCTGAACCTGACGTCACCACCCACACGCCACACAAAGCCATCTGTGACATACGGTGTCAATTTCATAATCAGATTGAGTATAACTGCAATGTCAGAACAGAGTACCAGTGAATAGAGGACTTAAAACATTTTTTGTAATCGTTTAAGTTCACTGCATCTAGAACTTCACTTAATTTGCTTAATTTAGTGTTTTGTATAACATTTAATGATAATCTTTTATTGTATTATAAACATTTCCTTAAACTAAGCAAGGACGTGAGAAAACGTGAACTAGATTTGTAAGCACAGAAGCAGCCAGGTCTCTTGTAGATACACAGGAAACTGTTCAGTGTTTTTAATTACTGCTATACAGAGGATACAATTAACCTAAATAAAGACAGAACACTGTCCTGCATTCAGGGCATGTTTTACAGTATTAGTATCCTGGGGGACCTTGATGATGACTCATGATTTTGGGGCTGGTCATCCACAGGTATTATTAGATAGAAAATTCAATGTAAAATAACAAACAACACATTAACTCATTTCATCAAATGTCCTAATTTAAACTGTCCATCTTATTGCATTACATTGTCATTTATTTCTTAATCATTTCTGATTATCTTCAGCAGGGTTTATATTTAGTTGTTTATTAGTGTTGTGCTGGTGCTGTTTGTAATGGCCGAATGACCTACAATTGAACTGCCCAAAATCAATAGCTCTTAACCCGTTATGACTTAAACCTGGAAACGCTATCTGAGTTGTTAGATCACGCTCAAGAGATTAAACTACTTCATACTTTTTTTTGTTAGCTAAAAAAACAATCCTTTATACACGAAAAAAACAAAACAATACAGAACTTACCCACCATTGCTCTCGCAAAACCTTAGAATATATCCAACTCTGGTATAATGTAAGTATTTTCAACCTTTAGACCAGAGATGCCTTCATTACAACCTATTCTGGGTCATTGAAAGGTTGTTTTTATTTTGCATTCTTTGACTAATTATGAACATATGCATTTGTATCTTATGAAATGGCTAGTCAATTATGTTATTTTAAATATATTTTAATGAAATGTTATAATCCTTGCTGTTTTAGATTTGTTATGTTTTTGTTATTATAAATTTCATGTAAAATCTTGAAAAAAACAAAATGACCATGTACCAGTATGCTACATTTATAGAGGTTGGTTTGATTTTCTGTCGCATGAATATTCCTAATGCGATTAAAATGTCCCAAAGGGTACTTTGTTAGCCGAGGTGATGGTATCACAGTTTAATGTGCTCCCACAAACGAAGCCTTGTCTGGTGTAGTAATTAACTTGTCACTCTGTAAAGGATGTTGTAATGTGCTCTTGTACTTCCTGAAGCCAAAGGATTAGAGTGATAAACGCTTATCTGCATTGTACTGTCAATATATTTATTTTCACGCATTTTCTTTCCCTTATCCTCAACACATTCGAAATTTAAGTTTTAAAGCTAAAGATTTGCCCCTCTCAGCCCCTGATGTGAAATGCTGCTTTTTAAATCCTTTTTATACAGTACTTTATAATCAGTTCACGTATTACAGCAGTAAAACGTGTCTGTGTCAGTTTAAAATGGGTTAGACAATTTTCTTTAATAAAAATAGTAAAAGAGTGCATTCAAGTCTGGAATATCAGAATAGACCAATAAAATGCTTACATTTTATAGTGTAGTATTTTCCAAATACCAGTGAAATGTTGCTGTCAGGCCAGTCAAGGGACCAACACAATTTTGCCTATGGTGGTGGTCTTAATACTGAAGGTACACAACAAAAAAAACAGCAACAGCAGTCATTTTATTTATTTTTTCATATAAGAATATTTTACAAGCTCCAGAAGTCACAAGCTTTCATTTCATATCACACAAGAAAAGGAATACTAAGTGAATATGTCAGCACATACGGTACTTCAGCTTGGAGAATGCACCAGTGCTGTGTAAAAGCAAGGCCATAGGCCAAAAGTTTTTCCTTAATCAGAAAGTAATTTGGCAGCAGAATGTCATGAATTGTGCTCATTCTTTTTTTTTTGAAAGGGGAGAAAGTGCGCAGGGTGTTGATAGTAATAGTGCCTTCATTGCAACAAGAGCAACAGTGACATGACCAAATGATAGTCAACTTCTGCATTTATCTTGCCTCGATGCACTCTTGCAGTGCCCTGGGCTTATTAAATCAGCCCAGTGAGGTGCCACTTGGATCAGCCGATTTGTTTCATTATTATTACTCAATTGGCCATAGATATTCAATGGGAATTTGTGATGGGGATGGAACAGCTGACTGGATAACCCTATTAGGTAGTCGTTCAACTGAAGTTTGCTGTTGGGGTAAACAAATGAAATACATTTTTTAACTGGGTGTTTTGTTTGGTTCTTTATTTGTCAGAGTAATTCATGTATTCCTCTGTCTCTGTCTCTGACTCTCTCTGTGTCTGTCTCTCTATCTCGCGTTCTGTCTCTCTGTCTCTGTCTTTCTCTCCCTCTACCAGTGTAGATATGGTGTACAACGTAATGTTCTACTCCGTTGACACAGAGTAATTTCTGTTAAAGCTTGTGTGCACGCTGGATTTTAAATGTAATCTGTTTACAGAATACTTGTCCTATAGCATGTTTTATGAATGATTCAGTGAGTTCTTAAAGCTGGCCCGGTAATTCCTTTTGAATCATTAAAAACAATTCACATGTGTAGACAACAATGAAGGAAAGAACGGTTGTCGTCTGCAAGAACCGTTTTGCCGGTAGTGTATCAATTAGCACTTTGTGACTGAGGTTTTATTTCTTTTTTTTTTTTTTTAATAGATTCTACGTGTTCTCTAGAATGCTTCTCAGTGCCAGTGAGCAGGCTGTTTAGCATTCCAGGTGCCCTATGTTAGGGTTATCAATTGGGACTATCATACCAGCTAAATTCCAAAAGGCCTACAGGTGCAGAAAAAAACTAGAATGATCCCAGTGGAAATATGTAATTCGTGTGGTGCCCCTCACAGCGTGGGGCACTGGAGCTTTGGGGATGCTAAGGCATTTAACTACCTGTCACTTAAATGCATACTGATCACAGGTATGAACAATGCATGTTCTTGTAGGTATTCCCAGAGTGAAAATGGTGTACCACCTTAACCAATGTGCTGAAATATTTCAATCAGCTATTCTTCCATTAATTCTGCAGTCCTGAATTCTTTCCCCGCTGTATCGTCCATTTTGAATTTACTTACACTGGTTGTTGTTGGTTATCGGTGTGGTCAGGTTCACTTGTAATGGAGCTGTTGCTTTATTGCTTTTGTTTTTAGGCATTCACTGAGATATTGGATATGATTTCAGCCTGCTTGTTATTATTTGTGTTGAAGAAATGTGTAAAAACAAAGATGGATTGAGAGCAGGAGCTCCTCTTCAGCGCTGCTTCCCCTTAGCAGGACACCATATCAGTCAGCTATACTTACTCAAGCCCGAGCCATTTTACATTTCTCAAGCTTAGCATATAAATGTGCTAAGCACAGAGTTAAGTTTCATTTGAATAAACTCAGTGGAAAACACTCTTTGTGAAATCAAAGTGCTCGTCTGAGCTCAAATCTGCACATCTTTGGATAAGTATTGTGTTCTAAATGGATTAATTCCCTCTGACCGTATTGTAGTACCTTACTATGTAAAACATACCAGAATAGCCATTCTCGCTGGCTTTTGAACTGTGGGTTTATAATATTATTATGTTTGAACATCCATGTGTATCAATATTGATTTATGTATGCACAGCCAATTGACAAAACCCTCAGTATTTTACAATATCCCTAAATTATTCCACACAGATTAGATTATGAATAACTTTCTGGATAACTGTTTCTCCACCAATGGTGTAGCTTTGTTTCATGGGTTTTTCGAAAGGGGATTCTATATAAAGGAATAACACCAAATACTAGAGCCAAAAGGTATATTGACTGGATGTTAAAGAAGGAAACCAGAGGCTGCCATGATTTAATATTGATTTTGGATATGGTAAAGCTGTACATGTTCAATAGAAAAATACATGTTTTCTGATGTATTATCCTAAAAAAAAAAAAAAACGGGGGAAATCAATAAATCTAGTTTTCTGCTTTTTGGCTATTACACCTAGGTTAATGTGGTTTGAATCCTATATAACTCCTATTAAGCTAAATACTATTGTAGTCATAATCAACAAACAGCCATGTTTTATTATCTCCAGAATCCCGTTAACATGAATTATAGCTCCACGTATCTCTATCATCAATTAAATCTTCGTCTAGGCTGTAGTTACAAAATGACTTCCTTGTTTAGATGTTTTCATAAAGAAGAAAAAGCCACATTAGAGAGCTTGTTAACATGTATGTCTATAATATGATTGGTGGCCACATTTGAAGATTTCTTCGATTACAAAAGCATTACCTTTCCGGTGCAAGTTGCTTTGAAGATCCAAAGAGGCCCCGGACATTATGCATTACACAGACCAATGTGAGTTAAGCACAATGGGGCTTAGGTGTGGACAAATAATTAATAAGAAAACCATAAGCAGGGTTCTGCTTTAGCGCAAATATGCTCAATACATAAAGTAGTTGTGTCATCATTTTTGGAAAACAGACAGGTCAGTACAACAGTAATTATTGTTTTTAAGACAAACGATTTTTACCAAAACATCCTTTAAGTAATTGTGACAGAAATACAATGAACCTTGGTTATAAATCTCCCATCCGACCCGTGAGAGCTAAGTGAGGACAGCGTTCTTTGGACGGGCTGGCCTGACAGTTCTTTCCCTGGGTTGGGAAGTCATTCAGTCTGAAAGAAGGTGAGACTCCGTTGCAATAACATATTGGCCTGGAAGGGAAACTGTGTAGCAGCCGCAGATTGTAAAGGCAGCTACATTCGTTTACCAAGGGGTCATGCATGACAGCATATAAGGTGGACGGTGAATTGTAATCTGTTCCTTCGCGTTGGTTTGTAGTGAATAAAAGCCAGAAGGACAGTGAAAGTAATTTGTTACTAAAAACGTGAGTGTTGTGTTTTTGTTTGTTTGTAATTGTCTTGTCTTGTATGTTACCAGACAGTTAACACAGTTCCGAAGCTGTCACCAGGGTCCAGCACAAAACCGGACAACACTGTACCTTTGTCACAGATATAAAACTGTATCACCCACCACAAGCACTACTGCACGCACCCAGGACTGATGACCGTGTTTGTATTATTGTGGGATTGATATTTGTTTATTATTTGAGACTGTCTGTCTGTTCTTGTTATATACCCTATGCTGTACAAATTGGTCTGTAGTACCGGGAAACAATTGTTTGGTCGCCAGATCTGGAAATGTAATGAAAACATTTCTAAACTCGATTTCAATTATCTCTGTCTGCATCTTTCACACTCTGCACCTGTCTACCATAAACCACTTTGCCACAGTAAGTTATGGCACAGTAAGTTATGGAACAGTCGCAGGGTTAATGTCTGGGTGATACAAAGCTCTTGTATGGAGCCAGTTTGACAGAGTCAGTTGTCAAAATCCCCTGTGGTTGTTGGTTTCCGGGCTGTAAAGTTCTTAGAAGATGGTTGTCTGTATTACAAAACTATCTTTGCAATGGCTGCAATTGGCACTTTGGCTGACAGTTTCTCAAAGACAAGTTAACTGTTGCTCCCATAAAGAGCTCCAGTGAGTAATTTTGTCAGGACATTTTTATTTATTTCTTTATTTTTTTGCAGCTTATACTGCAGCAGCCTATGTTCTATCAGCTCTTGTTTCTAGTTCTTTCATCGCATAAGCATGACATTTAAATAACACAAATACTGTTAAATATTCCATCAAAGCCACGTCGGTCCATGCCTTAACCTTAGGGCACTGTAAGGGCTGTAAGTTCACTCCATAGCTGTCAGCTAAAACTAGTAATTGCACTGGCTTCCTTTCTTATAAAGACTATGGCTTAATATCATGGTTTTAGCCTTTCTGCCACACTGCTAGTTAAACCGGACTATAGAAGGAACATACTCAAATCCATCTTCCTAATGTTACCTTAATTGCGTACAAGGCCATTGCAGTTGTAGATCACATCGTGTTCTACAAGTTCAATTGTTGCACTTGATGGTATCAAACTACTTCAGTAATGGGATCAAATAAGAGACTCTTGATTAAAATAAACAATTTAAGTAACCTGATTTGAACTAGACACATAGTGTATGTTAACTCAATATAAGGCAATAGTTCCACTTGTATACTTGGTAGCTGGATAATTCTAAACTGTTTCAGCATGTAAGATGATATGATAAAAGATGTTATGATTGAGAATGTATTTTAATATACTCTGTAATGCATACAGAATTCTTTCACTGCATGTTTGGAATTCCAGATTATTATTATTATTATTATTTTTTAACTAGTCTCTCATATATACTGATAGAAATATGTCTCTATCAGAGCAGAGCAGGAGGTGGTTTAACTCCAGAAACTGCAAGAGTTTGTATTAACAGAGGTCTTATCAACAGGAACGCGAGAATGTGTTGAAAAGGCTCAGCTCGAATGTGACCACTGTAAAACCAGCACACTCTGGGCCATTAAAAACTCGATTAGTGACATGAGTCACAGCTTGACAGTTCAATTACAGCCGCTGGCCTCCTGGGGTTAATTGCATCCCAATTGTATTTTCCTCCTCCTCTTCTTCGTTTTCTCTGGTTTTATGTGCTGGTATTGAAGCACAGAACTGTGCTCTCTTTCATGAACACACGCAGTGTGCATCTGTCCTGGATTTGCACACTGCTCTGTATTTTGCTTTATGCAGTCGTTTGTCTACTGCTATTGGTCAGGTGCTATTTGTCGTAGCTCTCTCTGCTTTCTGGAGAGGTGTTCAATACGTTGCAGCATAGTTAAGAAACCGGGTAGGCGTTTTTGTGTTGGTGTTACAAACTGATTATTAAGAAGTGCTGATGAAAGCAATTGACCTTCCTATGCCTAAGCCTTCCTCATTCTCCACTTCACTGGGGCGATTCACTGCACAGTCTCCAATGACAAATTATACCATGAGAAAGGGTCCTGGGTAAACAACAGTGTTCATGTTTATATGTAAAGCAGGAAAGACGATTGATGCACTTGTCAAAATAGGTCAGCAGTTCAAAGTGCTAAAAATAAACAAAAGAGCCTTGCAGATTTAATTTTTTGTTGTTTTTTTGTTTTCCAACTTCTTAGGTGTGGAATGCCAAACAGTGTAATATACATAGTGTCTCTCCTTATTAAAATCAAATGCAAATTCATATCTGGAAACTTGGTCATGCCCACCAGGGGACTGTAACATTCGCCTCCCAGAAATAGTTTACATGGTTAAGAGCTAATATTTACAGTGGGTGATTGCTTCCTGGCATTTATCCATCAGGATTTTAAGTTTCTGAAGAGCAGATGAATGGCGGGTGGATGGTGACTTTTTGGAGCATCCTTTTAGTTTATAAACTGGACAATGTCACCTTGTGGTAGTTTGCGTTAATGCACTTGCAACTGTTGTCCAAGAATGTGAAAAGGTTTTCTGTTTTTATTATGTTTCCTTTTTCCTAAGTCTTAGGTAATTATTCAGCTAACTAATTGTTATATATCAAACATAAAATGCCTTGGGGCAGTGTTTGATATGTAATGTTATAACAATACAATGTATTTAATTAGCAGATGATATAGCCTCTGCATACAGGTATGTACTTTGTATAATTTACATACTATTGTCTATTTTAAGATACAATAATAATTTCATTTAGTATATATGTTTGTTTTTTCCACCTGGAGAAAATACTTTCATTACATTTTTGATAAGCAGGGTGAGTATTGCACAGCTCTTATATGCATTAATAAAATACAATTTTTATTGTTATACATTTTCTCTAGAAAGCCAACACGTCAGAGACCATTGCCTTCAGCTGTAATAAAAGGGATTTCAGGCACAATTTTTTGCTGTGGCAAGGCCAGGCATGGTGTAACACGTGGGTTATTTAAATAGAAAGACAAAACACAGCATCTAACAGTCTTTCGAGGGGGAATAGCCTGTGATTATTACACCTCATTAAATGTGTGTTTGCTGAATTGTTCAAATCTGATTTAGTTTTTTAATTGGTGGTACGTTGTAGTGATACAGTTTCCTTAACCACACTCCATGGTAGTTTTTGCTGATGGGGCTGGAATACCAGTGTGCGTGGGTTTATGTTGCAGGGATCATGTTAAATTGAAGCCAGCGTGTGTTCCACTCTTCATACAAGAGCTGTTTCACAAATGTCATGATCTCACGTACTGTGAAATAACCGGCTGGTGATCATTGGTCTGTGGTGGATCTGAACCCAGGATTACCTTGGCTGTAACCATGGCACTGCTTCCTTGGCAACATGATGACCCAAAGCGAATGTTCTAGCAATGCATTGTGACATTTTGTGTTATCCAAAGCTATGAACACTTTTGTAATATTTGATATCATACCCTTTCTCCCCCTACTCTGGGCGGCTCTGCAGCATCACTCACATGCACCCACCTACTGTACGCTTTCAAAGTGTTGCCTGCAGAGATTTCTGTCGAGGCCCCATACACGAGGAGGAGTTCTACCCGAGCATCGAGATGTAATCAGTTTGAACACTTTTTAAAATAATAAAAAGAACAGCAACAGTGCAACCTGAACCCCAGAAAGGTTAACACAGTGACAGTGCTGTGCGCATTGCTGCTGACAGGTGTGTTCCAGATTTAGCCCCCTGCCTTGAACTCTGCCCATTCCTGTAACACAAAGTATTGGCAGGGCTTTGTCTGGACTTATCCTGTGTAGGAGGAGGGCACCCTCCCTGCAGCACTGTCTGATTCTGTCATGCAAATTAAACAACTACATTGTGAGTTAACATAAGCTACAGACAGTGAAGTGTATGTACAGTATGGGGTTTAAATTCAAGCAGCTAAGACTGAATTTTTACAGTAATATAGAAGAGATTTTTTTAATTTTTTTTTATTTGCTAAGGCAGACATTTATCCTAAAATTCTAAGAGAACTGGGAAATGTAATCAGGGATAGTAATAAGCTTTGGTATATGTGGCTTGGGAAATCTGAGTCGGCCAGTATTTCATTTGCCTTGTGACTCAGTGTTTCTAGGCAAGTTTCAGTGGATCATTTATCCTGCAGATAAATAAGGGTTTACTTTTCAAAAAGGGTTGTAGAATGTACTTTTTTCACATTTCTAAGCATGACTGCATGGATTTTGTACATTGTTTCAGAAATACTGGAGTGCTTTTATGCATTTAGTTTTGTAATCTTTTTTAATTCATTAATTTCATTTGGCGCCTTATTGACATATAAAGTCGTTAGCAGGCTTTGCTACCATAATATGTTCCGGTTTATAACAGATTTGTCAATAATGACAAACGATTGACATTTGTTAATAATGTAGGCCTGCCGTTTTATACCACTTTTATGTATATTTCTCAATGGTACATTTACAGTACTTGCCTAAATAAGCACCTCTTACACTGAAAACGTAGCCAGGGTCTGCAGTTCATTTATTTATTTATTTATTTGGCATACCAATTTTCTATAGTAGCATACTGTATACCTTCAAAGTGATGGGCTATTATCAGTTGGTTCTTTCAAATTTTCAAGTCTCTGTTTATTACAGCCTTATGGTTTTGAAGAGAGACAACACTTTCAGTGGTTGATTATTATTCATAATTTCCCTGTTTCCTCTTGTGTATCCTTTACGCATGCCCTTGCCAGAGGCAGACAAAGAGCTCCTCCACTGGGTCAGAACATGCTTTTTAATCAGTATCAGTTGCTCAAATGAAAACGGACGCATGCAGGGAAGAGATTGTATTTAAATGCTAGATAAAGTCCTCTACTCCCCTGGAGGGGATGGTACAGTAATCTGTAGAGCATCTCTTGGTAGGGGAGTTAAAATACTATAATGCAAACTTACATATTTTTCAGCCACAGCATTTTCCCTGTGTTTGCATCACCGTACTGTATGGTTGATGGAACACGGTGAAGGGGATCCAAACCATTACCCATGGCAGAACGCAGAGCACAGCAGGCTAAAAGGCATTTTGCCTTTGAGTGCACTGTAAACTTAAGTTTCATGGATTGATCAGATGGTTCCAAGACATTTTAATAGCCATCTATGCAGACTGTACTTTTAATGTTCATACACTGATATAAGTAGCTGCTTTTTAAATAATTATATTTACAGTAAGCAAATACTGAAACACAATACATAGGCGCTTTTATAAATAATGCCTATTTAACAAACAGAGTGAGGCACTTTCAGAGCTTTAAATTAAAGGTGCAGTCAGTGTCTTGGATCAAGCTGTTTTTAGTTACTGTATGCACTTATTCAATTGCTTTAAATGTAGATCAGACTGATACTGATGTTGGCCACATGGTGGTGCTGTAGAAGTAGTAGAGAGAGTGGTTTTAGCACAATGATGCATGCAGTTAGTCATTGGAGTCCTTTTTACGTCCACAGCGGTGCATTAAGCTTTTCAGTTATCATAAGTGTGAATCACAGGGTGTGAATGAAACAGAAAATGATATACAGGTACATAGTGATTGTGTACAAGAAAGGGAAGACACTGGGTAAAACAACTGTGACCCTGTACTGCCCTGTAACCCCTGTAAGGCGTCTGCCAAATAAGTAAATATGTCCTACACTTGCCACGTTGTACCTGTAAGTGTTGTAAAATGTATGTATATTATTTACAGTGCAGTTTACTTTATAGTTTATAGTTCAGGGCTTCTCAAACTCGGTCCTAGCGTCCCCCTGTGGCTGCTGGTTTTCATTCCAACTGAGCTCTTAATTACTTAACTAGACCCTTAATTGAACTGATAAGTTGCTTAATTAGACCTTTTTACTTGTTTTCAGCTCTTGAACAGTTGCAGATTTCAAGTTAGCTATAACATTTTATAAGTAAATTGAACTGCAACTGTTTAAGAGCTGAAAACAAGTAAAATGGTCTAATTAAGCAAATTATTAATTCAATTAAGTGTCTAGTTAAGTAATTGAGAGCTCGGTTGGAATGAAAACCAGCCGCCACAGGGGGTCCCCAGGACCGAGTTTGAGAAGCCCTGTTATAGTTTGTTCACTTTCGTGCAAGCCGAGGCAAGCACAGGTGCTGTATATCCCAACAGTGCAAGCACTGATACAATGAGAGATCTAAAAAGATGCATTTCAAATAGTGTAACTGGATTACTCACTCACTGACAACTGGGCTACAGTGTAGCTAAACATTCTGAATATTGCGTCAGGGCAAAACAGAGTTAACAAACATCCCATTTCATTTTCCCAGACAAAATAATGTCTTTGCAATGTTTTAATATTGTTATCAATGTAAGAAAAACAACCACCAACCAAATTCCTATTATAAGTGAAATTCCTCAGATTAAGTCTGAGGTAGGATGTTGTACCACACATAATTTCAAAGGCTATCATTTTGATTTTGTGGAGAATCCAATCTTGAAGCAGTAAGACATGAGAAAATCCATGGCATGTTTATGCATTTCACAATGTTTTTGCAGTTCACAAAACACAGTCCCTCAAAATGACTGGGCTGCAAGTATGGATGTGGTTTTGGCACTGGTCTGGATGTCAGTGTTAGAAAAACCCAGTGGGAAAATTATTAAACTTTTGAATGAGGAGCCAGCAAACTCAAAGACAAAATGAATAACTATACTTCTTTCTGAACAATTATGTGTGTTCACTACCACTAGACTATGCTTTACTGATCTTAAATGCCTTTGTACTTTCTGTGTTCTATTAACTGGTTTGAGTTTATACATTATTTAAGCTTTGCTCATATGATGTGGATTATATTTCCAACACTTGACCAAACATAAGTGCTGTTAGAAAATCTCTTCTTAACTAAAGTGTATCATAACTCGTTAAGTTTTCAGATGTGTGTCAAGTGTTGGCTTGAAATAGCTCATTTACATACTGTAGGTCCTAGGGAACATTTTTTCCACAGTGCATTTTTGTGTTGTGACACACTGTTCACAACAAAGCGTAGAGGTTTGATTGACTCACTGCATATTAATCAGATTACTGGCAGTGGCCAGGGCACTAAAAGTACAGTGCAAGGAAGCACTAAGTCAGTCTATCGCAAAGGAAGTAAAGTCATGCTGTTAATCACTCATCCATAAAATGTTCCTGTTGTTGTTTTATGGGTTTCATCCTGCCAATTTCTCTAGGTTTTGTTTTGTCATGTACTAAAGATACCCTTGAATGTTATTAAATACAAACTAATAGGTCAGAAACCCTGAGAAATGTAATTAGAAGTGAATATTTGGGTCAGCTCTTTGGTTTTCAGTTTGCTGTAAATGAGGCAGTTGTGAGATGGGCTAGACCGGGGAGGGGTGCCCCTTCTTCTGCTAATGTGCCTCACACGCTTGAGCAGTCCTCATGCAAACCCAATCCTTGTTTTGTTTTATTGAGACACTGCTATAATGATTGTTATGCACAGTACACCACCAGGTGTATCAGTGATGCTGATATGCCGTGGCGCTCTCAATTCCAGCAGTGATGCTGATACACCATGGCGCTCTCAATTCCAGCAGTGATGCTGATACACCATGGCTCTCTCAATTCCAGCAGTGATGCTGATACACCATGGCTCTCTCAATTCCAGCAGTGATGCTGATACACCATGGCTCTCTCAATTCCAGCAGTGATGCTGATACACCATGGCTCTCTCAATTCCAGCAGTGATGCTGATACACCATGGCTCTCTCAATTCCAGCAGTGATGCTGATACACCATGGCGCTCTCAATTCCAGCATCATTTTGAAATGTTGTTTTAGTTAGTAAATGTCAGACCTGGGGTAAATTACAATTGGAATGGTGAAATTTGTTGCAGTAACAATATATTTGTAATTGCAGTTGAACCCTGGCACACCGTACAATTGACAGATTACTGTTCCATTATGCATTTATTTGTCATTTGATTATTACTCTTGTATTTTCATCCACTTTTTTTGGTGACCCCCATTTGTTTGAAAAAAAAAAAGTTGTGTAGTATGTTTCTGTATGTGTACCTGTGATTATTGCTGGGTTATCTAGTGTAAATAGAGTTAACATGTTCATCATGTGTGTAGTTGTTTGTTACTTTTTGAAATTGTAGTGATAATTGTCATTGCTGCAGCATAATCATACTGTAGCTGTAATTATAATTTAACACAGTAGCATTGTAATTGTAATTGCAGCAACCAATTGTGCTGTAATTGTAATTGTAATAGACCCCAGGTCTAGTAAATATGGCTCTGGCTTCCACAATGCACAGAGAAAAACACAGAGGAGTGTCCTGAGATTCTGAATCTTCTTCTTCTAGACCATACTCAACTAGAGCAGCCTGCATTCATTGTAAGACAGGGGTGTCAAACTCCGGGAGGCTTTCATTCCACCCGAGCTCTCTATTACTTAATTGGTCTAATTATTTGATTAATTGGACAAATTAATCAATGTTTCGCAGGTAATGTACATTGATTCAAGTGTATTTTTTTAAATCTTCAACTGTAAAAGACCTTGAAAAATATTAAATATGTCCAATTGATGTATAGTTAGACCAATTATGTTACTTGAGAGCTTGGAATGAAAACCAGAAGACACTGTGACTCTTGAACGTGACACCGCTGTGTTTGGGTCACCAGTTCAGTGCCTCATCCTCTCCACTTACAGACTTAGGGAGCTAAGAAATACATCCCATTTAACTACAATGTCTCGGCTCTTAGTTCTAGGAGTGTACTACTGGTGAACGGTGGGACCTGGTGGTCTGACTGAGGATTGTGATAATTAGGTATACAAGGGTTGGGAGGTTATCGATTATTATGCTATTATACCATGTTACTTGTTAAACTTGCTTCTGTAACATGTATAATAATGTTTAGTTTATATTTAATCAAATACAAAGGTTTTGTAAAAGTAAACATGGGGGATAATCGTGATTTATTTCAGCTGCATATTGATAATGATATGTGTGTACGCATAACACTAGTATATAAACACATACACACACACACACACACACACACACACACACACACACATATATATATATATATATATATATATATATATATATATATATATGCACATATATATAGAATACATTAGGTGCCATCAATGATTAACAGTATGGGATTTGCTTTCAAGCAAGTTCAATATCACTGTGTGCCATTGAAATAGAGCAGAAACATCAATAAATAAATCTGGGGTGGTGAAGTGAGTACACGATTTATATATTTTTGTAAGTGGTGTGGATTCCTGTGGTGTGGATTCCTGTGGTGTGGATTCCTGTGGTTGGATACACTCCGAGTAGACTGTGGTCAGGTTCAGTAGGTGATCTTCACTGTACTGGATATACAGAGGCTTTTACTTTTGGACTGTGTGGTTTTGATAAAGAGCTGGTCTAAAATAAGAACATGTTTCACTGTAATCTAGAAATATTTGACAGAAACATTATTGGACTTGACTCTCAAACTGTAGCTCAGGCAAACAAACACATTTAAACAATGGGGATAAAGGACATTAATACACCCCTGAGTCGGACCAGTGTGAAACAGTGCCTGCCACAGTGCTTTCAATAGGGTGTTCTGCAAGGTATTCAGTTTGTTCTGGATGAACAAGTGCCTCCCTGTGTTCACAAGTGAAGTACCTTCTCCATATTGGCCAGCAGAGTCAAGCATATTGAGAAACCTGTGAAATCTCAGTGATTTAGATAAGGAAACACATGCCAACTGAGGGGAGAAATGCATTCTTTATCAAAGCCTGTTGTGCTGCTCATCATGTTGAGAACCGGCAGAATATTACTGAATACTGTATACCGGTATGTATATATAGTATATGATATGGACTGCTTATAGCTTTCCAGCTTCTGACAGAAGGGGATTAAACACCATTAGCTTTCAACATATGGCAAATTGGATTGCGTGTTCAGTGTCCAAGCTAACATCTGTAAGATATCAGCTGTCTATTGTTGGGGGGAAAAGCAGCACTAGTCATGTTTTTGAAGGATTTGGTCACTGGCTTACCACTGTAATCTTCATTAAAGAAAGGTTTCCGTACATGGCCCACACAATGTGTTTGGCTGCCGGTTTGAAAAACCATCTCTGCATTGCAAACATACAGATCATTTCGTGTGTCTGTGTTGTGTAATCGCCATCCGGGAAAAGACGGATTCTTCCGCAGGAGAAATGGATTGTTTCTACTGGATTGTGTTTTTTTTTTTTTTTTTAATAAGCAGCATGAATTGGTTTTCAATCTGTGGATTTCAGACAGTATGTTGGCACAAAAGTTTTTGGTTTTAAAACATTTAATTGTTAAGTATTGCTTTAGCACTTTCCAAAGATTGCTAGAAGTGTGTGAGAGGGAGAGAGAGAGAGAGAGAGAGAGAGAGAGAGAGAGAGAGAGAGAGAGAGAGAGAGAGAGAGAGAGAGAGAGAGAGAGAGTATTTTAAAGGTAATTTCAACCACAGAAAGAAATCTACTTGCACAAGTGTTTTAGGAAAAGCAATAATTGAACTGTAGTTTTAAAAAAAAAATGTACTTTGTGTGTCAAATTTTTTTAGCCCCTTTTTTTCTCGCCAATTATTATTTTTTCCCCTCATCACAGCAATTCCCCACAGCTCAGGAGAACAGAAGGTTCAGTGGCCATCCTCCGATCCCACGATCAAACCAGCTTCCTCTTTTACACCCAGGAACTCAAGAGCGGATGTCAGTGAACTACCAGCCTCTGGAGGACAAAGGCCAGCCCTGCAAGTGTCCGTTCTGAGTTCACTGGCCAGCAGGGTTTGCTGCAGCATGATGAGGAGGGAGAGTCCCTGACAGTTTTAACAATGGCCGTCTTTAGCTCCACCACGGTTTAAATCAATTGAACAGACCCATCAAGTTTGGTTATGGTGTGCAGTGAAATAAAACAATCCCTTTTGTGGCATAAGGTTACTAAAACTTTTGTGTGTTTGTGTTTAAGTGAGGGTGGATGCTCAAGTACAGTATACTTTTGTTGCGGGCTGTGAAGTTCTTAGTCATAATGGAATAATTACAGTATGCGTGTCTCAGTTGGTGTGTGTGCTTAACTGTATTGCAGACTGTGAATGTGTATTCATGGCCATAATTCATAACATGAAAGACTTTGCAGGTTGAGTTCCATGAAACAGATAGCTTAGTTGCCTGGTAGACATGACCCTGGGGTTAGCAGAAATGTAGACTTAATGGTATTCGTGCGATTGATCCTTAACTATCATGTTCAAAAGAATATACAGATGGCAGGGTAATAATATTACCTAATTCTAACTTGTAATGTTAATATTTTTGAAACGCTTTTAAAAATGTAGTATTATAACTTTTATTAGAAGCCTTAATATGATTTGCCCATGGCCTAGTTTTATGCCTTTGTGAACGTGTGTAAGTTTCCATGCAATTTGGATTTGTTTAACCAGCAGTTTTGTTTGCCCAGACTGTTTTGCCTGTACTCAGTGCGGTCGTTTTATGGTTTCTATAAAAGGTTGTAGTTTTCTTTTGAGACTGGTCTGACACTATTGCCAAATCCACAACTGATGCATAATTTACAATTTACTTTTGTTCTTCATTACAGCTTGGCAGATGCCTATTTGTGATGTGGAAACATAAAACAAACTTTCTGCTGTCATTAGATAGTAAGAAGCGGGATTCCAAAAAATATAGCGTTATACATCCCCACGTGTTGCTACAACTGTTTAAATAATGTACTTGTGCTGTTATTCCTCATTATCAGTTTCTCCATTTATTAATATTTCCTCTTCCACAACTTTCTTGAAATAATGCACTTCTGTGTTTGCAAGCCAGTACCGATACATGTTTCTAAACAAAATGTAAGCTTATCATATAAAATAAGAATATTTCGCTTTTCATCTGTGAAAGTTCAGGGTTCGTAAGTAATAATGCTATTACGGTATGCTGTTTTTCATATATCTGTTTGATATTTGAATTAACTGATGCAGGTGCAAAGGTCACACAGACAGGAAAACCGAAATGTTTCTCTGTAAAACTGCAATCAACACATCCCAAAAATAGATTTAAACAACCCTGATACAGTCCCTCGGCTGTTGTGTTAAACTGTTTTGAAAGTGATGCCTTGTCTGCGTCAGCACAGATTTAGCTATGGTTAATTTGGGACTTGCCTTTATTTTTATCAAATAATATAATAATAATATATTTTTTAAACACTAAGCAAAACCTAAATGTTTCAGTATAAACTAAACCAATAAAATCTGGCTGCGGTGTCTGAAACTAGAACTAGTTCCTTCATTCTTAAACTCCTGGTGGTTGGAGTATCTAACTTGCTCTGGTCACACCATGCCGATTTATTGTTGCAACAAAGTGTGAAACTTTGGGGTTTCTTTTTCGTTCCTTTAGAGAGGCCTCTAGGTGTTTTGCATCTTTACAAGAGTTTGTTAAGAGGTATTTTACAGTACCACTGTTTTTGCCTGTGGCCCAGAAGCTTGAAGGTGAGAAAATGTGCTTGTAGGATTGTATTGAATGACTGGACAGTGATTCTACTCATGACATCATTCTTAGTCACTCTTCTCTTAAACCATTAAGTGGCAGAAGGTTCTATTTTATTCTTGTTCATTTCTATAAGGTTCTGTATTCTCTGTGCTCTACCTCTGTGTCAGTCTGTGCTTGTAAAAGACCTGGCCTGTGAGGTCTCCACAGAGCTGCTCTGTCCATCAGACCTTATTCTTTCTTTGGCACAGCCTCGGGGTAATTGGAATATCCTTCCATGTTCCATTGTGCATTGTCAAGCCTTTCTGGGTTTAAACTGTTCAGCGTCATCTGCGTTTTGAGGTGAACTTGTTTTAGTTGTAATGAAATTGCTGTTAAAATATATTTGTCTTTTAATTTGTGTATTGTATGTATATGTGTGTGTGTGTGTGTGTGTGTGTGTGTGTGTGTGTGTGTATTTTTATTGATATTACTTTGGATGTATAATAATTGTTGTATTGTTTATTACTGAATATGGTCTACTGCACTATTGAGATGTCCCTCTTACGATTATACTGTATTTATTTACAGTAAATACAGTATAATCGTAAATCTCGAAAAACTACTCACTTCTAAATCTTTTGTAGTCATTTTTGTATACTTTAGTATAAATACATGTTAATTTGGATCCATATGTTGTTTTTCTGACTTTATGTGAACGAAAAGACACACATTTGCCCGTTTTCCCATTGGAAATAGTGATATTTTGAAATATCACTGTCCTGGTCACAAAAGCAAAGTTTGTGGGGAATAATAGCCATTTTCTATACTTTTGAGGCATAAGCAATTAGGAAATAACACTTACTACCCAGGAACAAAAATTGTGTTACATAGTGTCATCAGTTACTCAATCAACTGGAACACTGATGAAAAGGCCTCTTCAATTCATAATTCATAGTGGTGTAAAGAAACGGCAGTGCCCAGTTTTGGCAAAGCCCTTTTTCTATTCTATTCTCTTCTAAACAAAAAAACTTTTTTTGAAAGCCTACATTACATTAGGTCTAATGTTTGCTTTGCTGTGAAAACGTTATCTCCTGTTTTTTTTTTTTTTTTTTTTATTGGTGTCAACCAAACCATGATTTGCGTTAATACCTGACAAATTTGATATTCTCAAGCTTATCTGTGAACTGATCAAGTGACTACTTAATACACCTTGTAAGGTAACCTTTGCATTTATTTTAACAGACAAGATTGACTTGGTAAAATGTGCACTGTTTCAACCCAACATTATCCCCCAAGGATAGCTATACAACCTACACTGTGCATCATTGTAGATTAAGAGATTTGCATGCTTTTTCTGTTTATTTCATTGGTTTCTGAGTTGTTTTGCCATTTTAATTAATTCTGCCTCCCCCACTTCATTCTGCTTCACATCCCCTTTGTACCATCACATGTTGTTTATACCTTCCTGTATTGAACAGGTTTTGTCTTAAACTTTGCCTAAAATAGCGAGCTAGCTCATTGCACAGTCTTGTTGGAAACATTTCAGCTCGCTTTATATCCCAGCGTTTGATTTGCCATGCTTACTGTTCTTGCTGTCATGTTCATTTCCTCCTTAACTGTTTACACCTGTCTGCTTGAGAATCCCTCACCAAAGCATGTCCTTGAAAGGCTGTTGTTGGCTTATTACTGTTGGCAAGTGATGGGATGTAAAACATCTGCAACAGTAAACAGAACAAGCTCAATACAAAGGTTATTTTAAAGAGTATTAAATGGGCCAATGGCAGCGCCTGAGCATGCCTTTCACCTTATCCATACTCACTTCTACATAAATTATATTCATTATTCTCTGTATTTAAATACTGATGCAGTGCATTAAATACAATCTATGATATGTTATAGGAATTGAAATGATTTTCATGTACAGTGAATTAAATGTAGGATTTGCTGACATTAAAAGGGGGATTTTTATTTTTGTTATTGAATATTGCATCATGTTAGTGCTTGTGTAATCTTAATAAAATCCTTGCTCATGTTTTGCTATATGCAGTATAAGATTTTCCTGCAAATGGCAAAAGACATTCTCTCTCATGAGGCAGTATTTGTATGGGACACCTTCTAAATCTTAATTGATTTTCGGAACATCTTTCAAAATTAAGTAAAAAACCAGTGATGTTTTATTTTATTTGTGTCAGTAACACAATATTTCACTGTTCATGTATCATTGTAAGTTCAAGCATTTTGCATCAGTGCAATGCTGCCATGCTTTCATCATAAATTGTATGCTACTTGTTTGTGTCACTAACCACGTCCTTCTTCTATGTCATATTTACCTTGCCCTTTATGAAACTAATGGCATTAATCAATTCAGTTTTGCTGTATTCACTGTAGGTCTATGGGTGGTTCAATGGGTTGGTAATTTTGAAGTGAAGCCTTTAACCTCCAGTGTTCCAGCTCTATTCCAGTCGGTTGTCATCTCATTTGATGGCTGGGGGGGGGGGTCTACACTTCTGGCTTCTTCTTAAATAGGCTATGGGGTCTACACTTCTGATTAAGCAGTTGTTATCCTCTATGGAATATAATGAATTTATCAGAACGCTGTTGTAATAACAATAGGTATAGTGCAACCGTATTTAATAAAGATGGCAAAACAGTTTTTTTGTGTAAATGTTAATATTTATATACCCTTCTGGCTGAGATAAAAAAAAAATCATAACCAAATTATATTTTAATAGCTTTTCTTATGAACTATGACAGTAGCATTTATTTCAACCTTATTTTTTTCATAGACTTTTGGTTTGGATCAAATTGTGCTTGGCCTTAATCAAACGTTTGTTTGGAAGCATGCACTGGCAATAGAAAACCCCTTCCCTGTAATGAAGAAAGAAACTTAACAGTTTGAACCTGATATTTGCACATCAGCTGGGTTCAAAGGAAAGACAGTCAATCCGTATTGCATATGGATCTATAAATCTGTGGTTTCTTCCACAGTAAAGGGCCTTTTGAATGGGTTTATGTTGGAAGGAATTTGCTGCCTATGGTCAGACAATTAACATTGTTCCATACTGGTTTTGTTACAATAATGAGCTCTCCTAAATGAGTGACTTGCTTTGGAGAATTGAGAAGTGTCCAGAAGGGGAGTGGCAAACATCCTAAGGCAGGGATCTTAGCTGTTTTGACCATACTGGTTGTACTGGAAATATGCATGTATAGAATATGCATTGGCAACAGTCTAGGACTATCTTGCTCAATGTGTCAAACGGTACACCTATGGGGGGGGGGGACGACACAACAGATGACTGTTTACATATTTTATACTGTATATTTAATAACAGTATTTCAAAATTATATATGAACTTATGCTTCTTTACAATGTTTTCACCGCAGTATACAATTCTAAAATCTTTTGTACATGATGTGTAAAAAACTCTTGTTGAATCATTTGCACTTTTCCTAATCCACGTGTGACCATTATAACCCATTCCTCTCTTAATCTAAAGCACAGGTGCTTATTTCATTCTTTGGCGGTGCAGACTTTATAGGGTACTCCTTCCTTTACTGACGTATCACTATCAGTGTCATGTCAACTTTTAAAGACAGCCATGTGCTCTGTATTTAAAATGTAAATAACATTACGTACATGCCCATGAGCTATTGATGTAAAACTGTAAGACTGTTGCATTTTCTTTGTGCATCAGTGGTGTGATGGCATGAGGTGTGTTGGCATGTCGGGATTGGTCACATTTTGACGTGGTGCGTAGTGACACTTTTGAATTGATGTTGTTCTACACAGTGAACGGAAGGGTGCACAGGGGAATGGAAATCTATGCTTAGCAAATGGAGAGATGCAAGTTAAAAAGCCCAACACTGTTCTTCTGACAAGGTTATTCAACATGCATTAAAAAAATGAAACAAAATTTTTTACCTAAATGTATATGGATTTGTGTAATGGGTATGTGTTCTAGCTATAGAGGGTAAATAATTTGCATGACAACACAAATATTTACTGCTGTCAAAAAATGCCCACTGTATGAATGGATAATGAGGTTTACTTACTAAGGATGCGGCAGGCTTGTATGTGTGCTTAATAGTCTAGCAGCTTTGATATTTTTATCATCTGAGATAAGGCTCAGATTTGAGACCTTTCCCAGACAATTTCCACCTGCTCACACAAGGGGACGTTGAGCCTGTCATAGTTGGCTGGCATTGATAATGCTGGTCATTTGTTAGAACAGACTGTAGACAATTATGAACCGGCGGTCCCTTGGGGAGGGAGGGAGGGAGGGAGGAGAGAGAGAGACACAGAGAGTCAGAGAGAGAGAGACAGAGACAGTGTGACACTGACCTAATGGCTTATGAAGTAGCCAGTGCCACTAAGTGCTATTTAAGGACCAGATTCTTGGTTTTAAACCTTTATAACCTTTTGTTGTACATTTGTTTTTCGAATAAAAGAAAAAAAGGATCAAAGTCCCAGGGCTTAGTTTAAAGTTACCCAGACATGTAAAGGGGCAGGCTTTTGTTTACCTTTTGAAGAGGCTCTTTGATCAGTAACGCAAGGATGAAGTGGCTGGACACATTGCGGTCGCTACTGACTGGGAGCCAGAGTGCCCCCTCAAGCCCAGCAGGCAGTCCTAGCATGAACTCCCGGGGAGAGATGTCCGCCAAGCAGGTAAGGTGACCAGAGGACAAAAAGTGACAAGTGGTGATGCTGGGCTTTAACAGACACAAACACAGAAAACACAACAACTTCAACTTCAGAAGTTATTGTTTTTAAATAGCTGAAGCACAAGTGTGGAGACGTTTTAAAGCAGTTTAACCTTTTGGTACATTTTTGTCTTATAATTCTTTGTAACTTGGTTATATTCAGTTAGAATTACTTTTTAGACTGCTATTGTTATTCCATATTTTGATTTAATAATCCATCCATGACTTAAAAAATGTAATAATACAGTGGCACTAACAAATTAAGTGCAATAGTATTTTTGACAGATGTCGTGACAAGAGAAGTCTTTTATTACGCAAAAGAGATTGACAAACTGAATGTGTACGTTGATGTTAATTAATTTTTTGTACTACTAATGCATGTTGAAATTATGAACTTATGAAAAACTCAAAAAATGAGTAACATTTCAAGTAAGGTTTTGGCAAATAGAAAAGTGCGTTTTAAGATCTTGATAAGAGAGATATTATTATAAGCTGCATGGTGTTATTACCATATTGATAAAATGCTGATCTTTGTGAAACTAATGATATTGCTTGTGTTTCTAAATTTATTTCCTCCACCTTATGAATTTTAGTATGTTAGAGGTTGCACTTAACACGAGGCTGCGCCAGTCTTACTATCTAAGTACTGTAAATGCAATATACATCACTTTGTGACAAGTGTATACCTCTCTGTCGTTTACTGCATTTATCTGTTGGTAGTGCTTTTATGTGAGGTAAGTTAATCGTTGCACATGACACATTTCCTATTGTGAAGTACTGTATTACTGTAGCAATACACTTATACATCTTCCAATCGGTCAACATAGTGTGTCTGTCAATAATGTGTGAAATGCAACTCATGAAAGCCCTGCTATGAAGCAGCAGTCACAGGATGCAATAACATCTCTCTGAACTAAAGGAAAGCAATAGTGGAATGGAATTCCTGCACACACATTTAACATTGTGTTTCCATTGTCGTGCTCAGTTGAGCAATTTAGCAGAAGTAGTCCCAGGTGAGGCAGAATGCAGGGTACAGGTCACTCTTCCATAGCGTTCCCGTTCCTCATGAATTTAAATCCCAGGGAATGTACATTCTGATAGAGCTTGGGCTAGGGCTAACACAGCAATTATGCAGTATGCTTTTCTATTGTCTCGCACACAGCCCCTTCCCCTCTGGGACAATTTGCTGTAGATACAGGCAACGTGTGACAAGTCAGCTGTGATTTTTGTGTGTATTCACATAATACCGTTAGAGAGTGAGTATGTATATGTTGTAAGGATACTGTGTATGGTGATTTTTTTTTGCAGTATCACACATTTTCTGAAATAGTATTATTTTTTCTTGTGAGAGTGTTTTAAACCTATTTTGAGACCTGTATAACAGCCATATCTCTGTATCTTTCATCACTGTGTTGCCTGTTCCTGATTCTGAAACTCTATATTGTAGTTTCGACATCCGTGATGAACAGTTCAAGGTATATCATGCACATCTTGGTAACTGTGGTATTAATAAAATCAGCAGCTTTCTACAGCCCAGCAAAATGGGCCAGACAACAGACCCACACAATGATAGCCGCAGTTTAACTTGACTCACTGTAAGTTACACCATTGGACACGATTGGGAATAATTTTTGCTCAGATCTCTTGTCTGGATACCCCCATCGTATTGGCCCCAAAGTATTTGATAAGGTATCATGTCAGCAGCCACTAATGTCACGTGCCCATTCAAACGTTTACTGGCAGAAGGACGCTGTTTTCAAACCCTGGACTGTAACCATAACACAAATAGCTAAAGATGTTAATGAAGTTAAATCTCTGATTGGCCTCTGTTTGGTATTTTCAGCCAACTAACAAGACTTTTCTTTACTGCTTGGTGGCTAGAGTTGTAACAGTTGTAGTACCACCACTTAAGAACTCTCCAAAAACTTACCGTGGAGAGATGACAAACAAAAAATGATGTCATTTTAGTAAAAGGCCCTTTGTGTTGTGAGAACAGGAAAGCCGCAGGAACGTTGCAGGTGGGACTTTAGTTTAGGACAGACACAAAAGTTGTGATGTCATAGCAAACCAAAGACATAGTGCCAGAAGATTCAGAGCAGCATGTATGGTAATGGATGAAGTTTTATTTCTGTATAAATCACACTCATGCTTTAGTTTGGAATGCTGTCTCGTGAGTTTGGTGAAAGGTGAACTATCCCATCCCACTAATAGCATTTTAATACTGTCACCCTCTCAAGAAGGGTACCAAATAAATAGTAGATGATGATAAACAATTTATTGCACCTGGAATAATGGCAGAGCTAAAAGGGTTTCTAGTGCAATACCAGTCATAAGTTCTATGATATAATTTTACTGCTGCTCACTCATGATCTGCAGACTAATGCTCTTGAGATAATTATCCAAATTACCCAGAACTCATGTTTGAACTACTTTTGTGACTCTGGCACCTCGTTGTTCTTTTCTGGAATGACTTATTTGGAGGATAAAAAAATAATGCGATTGAAGAAGACTAATTAAGTGGCTGACAGAGCGACCAGAATTATTCTGAGTTTAAAAGGCATGTCATATGCAGACAGGCTAAAAGAATTGAATTTATTTAGTCACGGTGACCTAATTCAAGCATTCCAAATTCTAAAAGGTATTGACAGTGTCGACCCAAGGGACTTTTTCAACCTGAAAAAAGAAACAAGGTCCAGGGGTCACAAATGGAAATTAGGCAAAGGGGCATTAAGGACAGAAAATAGGAGGCACTTCTTTAAACAGAATCATGAGGGTCTGGAACCAACGTATTGGTATACTGTATACCATCGTATACTGTATTTACAGTATAATCATAAATCTTGAAAAACTACTCACTTCTAAATCTTTTGTAGTCATTTTTGAATTACTTTTGTATAAATACATGTTAATTTGGATTCATGTGTTGTTTTTTTCTGACTTTATGTGAACGAAAAGACACACATTTGCCCGTTTTCCCATTGGAAATAGTGATATTTTGAAATATCACTGTCCTGGTCACAAAAGCAAAGTTTGTGGGGAATAATAGCCATTTTCTATACTTTTGAGGCATAAGCAATTAGGAAATAACACTTACTACCCAGGAACAAAAATTGTGTTACATAGTGTTATCTCTGTTAAACAACAACCATATTGCTTATCTTTGGGGAAAATAAATTGTACACCATTCTGCATCTCTATCCTTCAGTTATTACATATGCCCCATAAATAAATGTTTGGCAGATGAGAGACACATGCTATAATTTATGGAAATGATAACGTTTAAATTAACCGGATTCTGAGCATAACAGCAAGCATATTGTTAACATGTCAGTTGCATTAATATTCAGTTAAAAAGCCATAAAGACAATTTACCATTTTCTTTATAAAAGGTTGCATTGAGGATTACAGAAGTAGCTTTACTTAACTCTTTCAACACTGCAGACTTGAAAACTAAAACATCAAACCATTTTTATTCTTAGATCCTATTATGTATATATATGCACTTTCTTTTTTTGTTTTCAGTGTAAAAACACCAAAGCTATTTAAACAGTTATCATACGGTCTCCTTTCTGTAAAGTTACTTAGTTTTGAGAGTCCAGTAAACCATATACTGCAATGCAACTCCATGAATAATGAGGATAATCAGCATTTTTACACAAAATTACCCTTAACATTGAGGACATTTGAGTTCATTAAATGTACAATGCATAAAACAATATTTTCTTTTTTGACATTTTATAAAGCCACCTGTGCAGAAATGTTAACTTTTGTAGCATATTGGGCTGCCAATATTTACATTGGGGACCCACTTGCCAAACAGTGGGTTCAAGTCATGTTCTGGAAATTGTCTCTCTATTTTTTCTTAGTAATTCCTTTTCTATATTTAGTTAGGTCCTGTTTTAAGATATTACTGACAGAAATGCAATAGAATATGAACTTTTTAAGCTGTGTTTTCTCTGTGAAGAAAAACCTTGCAATACAGTGGAACCAGCATTTTCAAGAACAGATTATTCTGCACATTTAGTGTTAATTAAAGACAATTAACTGATAAAACAGGGCTTATTGAATCGCAAACTCTGCTCTTCACAACCCAAACATAAAACCTGTTTGTTGTCTTTTGCTGTGAGCACAGCTCAATTGTACTAACAACACTGTAATCATCCTGGAGTCGATCCCTTTGTCATGGCAAACCAGATTCAATTTAATCCATTTAAGGAACAGCTCCTCAACCTGAGCATGCTGTCAAATCCATGTTATGGTGCTGGCTACAAAGTGATGTCCCTATCCTACAGACGCTGCCAGGATGTTAGGTGGCGCCTCCGTGATCATTGTTAATTGAAGGGTGTCATGTACTGTGGCAGTGTCACCAATTTACTATACCCAAATAAATATGCAAAGCTGTTCTTTCGTTATTTAAAAATATAGGTTACAAGGCATTCCCTGCATTTGGTCTCTTGATGTGCTGTCTGTCTGTGCGATTTATCTTATTATATTTTTCTTAAGTTAACCATCATCCTTCTGTAAGGTTTTTTTTCATTTGTCAACATTTGATTCTCAAGGGGATGATTAATTCTATATTATATTCTGTATGTCTAAATTCCACCATTGTTAAAATTATAAATAAATTATCAAAAATATTTTCTAGGTATTTTTATCTATTTTAAAATGTTCAATGTTTGAACAAGGCACATTGGATATGGCCAACTGATAGATCCTCATAGGGAAAATGGTCTTCAGTGCCTCTCCTATAGTTGTATCTGTCCTCTGTTTGAGGAAGCCAATATGCCTATACCTCAAGAACGACGTAGGCAAAGCCGGCCTGGTGTTCCTAACCAGCAAAGTCTTTCCGTTTTTTTTTTTATCATGCTTGGCTGTGCTGTGATATTCAGCTTGTCTGATCCGAGAAGGAGTCCTGTCTCCCCTCCCCATTTAGCTGTGTGGAAGCCCTGTTGAGAAGGATAGCAATGATAAATCAACAGCACACAGTGAGGATACATGGTGTTCCTCAGAAGTATGCACTGAGAAGTGCTCCTCATTGGGAGTCAGCAAATGTTTCCTCTACAGCTTTCTCATTAAGTAGGTTTTTGTAGCATGGAATAAGTATTCTCACATCAATTAGACATACTCTACTACCCCATTTACACTAGTCTGTTTTAAGCTGGCTTTGGGATATGGAGATATGATGTCATCAGACACGCACTTCAGTTTGGAGACCAAAGATGGCTTAAAGCCTTGCGTGTAAACGGGTGGTCCAAATTCTAATGCAATTGCATGCTTGTAAGTGTAAATGCACTGTGTGTGTCGTGGCTGAGGGCCACACAACTGTGACCTGCCTTGTGATGTAAAAACATATAGCTAAATAACTGGCTGGGCTGATACAGTACCTGCCTGAACTTCGATGTGCAACAGGAATGTAGAATTGTAGTGTTCATGAGATACGTTAGTCTTATCTCTCACAACCTCACCACTTGTGTTGTGATAGCAGTGAGAATGCAGTATTCACGTATTTGTAGAAAAAATCCCAACAACTTTAAAAATGGTGATATTAAAGTCTTCTGAAGCTTAACCTGAAACTGTGACCACAAACTTGCTGGCATTTGGAGATACTCTGACTTCAAGGAAAAATTATACATGTAGCACCCATTCTGATAATACTGGTTTATTTAGCCGTTGCCCTTATCAATGGGGCTGATACTGTGCATACAAGCATATCTGCAACAGACTTATGCAAGTGGATTTACAAAGCAGCACTATTCTCAAATGACAGAGTAAAGGCTGCATTATGAAAAAGAAAACCCCCAAAAATGGAAGTTTCAGTGCAATTACTTCAGCAAGTGCATTATCAATAGCAAGAGGTTGCCGTGTGCTTGTACTATGGGGTCCTTTTAAATCTAGATTAATATCCTATTGAGGCATTGCCTATACACTGCTGTGCAAAAGTCTTAGACACGTTGCATTTTTCTTCTGTGATGCATTATGAGCATCAGCAATTTACTCAAAGCCTCCACTAGTGTTTTCTACTAATCTAACAAACTTGACTTATATAAAGATGGAAAAACATTGAGTGAAATAGCTCACATCACTTGATTTTCATGGTGTGGTATCTGAAGCATAATCAACAAGTACAGAGAAACATCATCTGTAATTGACAAACCCAGGACTGGAAGACCCAAAAAGCTGTCTAACATTCCAAAGCAGTGTTCCATAGTCCAATTTATGTGTTCTTGTGCATATCTTATCCTTTGTAGTATTGTTCCCCTTGCTTAACAGAAGTATTCTTACTGCAACACATCCTTTAAGTCCTGATTTCAAGAGTGACCTTCGTACTGTTGATTTGATGGACAATGACACCTGTGCCTTCTGCCAGTTCTGTTGTCAACTCAGTGCTTGTCTTCTTTCTATTTCTTAAGGATGTTATCTTCAACTATTGCTCATCCTTGTTAGACATCTTTTTGGGTCTTCCAGTCCTGGGTTTGTCAATTACAGATGATGTTTCTCTGTACTTGTTGATTATGCTTTGGATTCCACACCCTTGAAAACTTTTGCACAGCAGTGTATATGTAAGGAATAAACCACAAAGGGCCGTGCGGTTCCCATGATACGTACCATGCCTGGGGTGGTGATAAGGCCCAAGAAATAAGCCGCGCTATTCGATATATATACGCACGGTCATGTAATGCTGTTTTTTTGGGGGGGGGGGGTTTAGAAAAATTTAGTCATCTCCAATTTTTTACCCCTGTTTTCTCCCAAATTTAATGTACCCAATTGTTATCAGTATCCTTGGCTCACCGCTTGCAAAACCCCCGCTGACTCAGGGAACAGAGGCTGGAGCACACGTCCTCTGAAACATGCTCCTGCCAATCCATCATTTTTCGCACTGCGAATCCACAGCGATGCAACCACAACTATAGTGCCGGAGGACAACACAGATCTGGCGGCTACACTGCAGAACCACAGGTACCCTATCGGCCACAGGGGTCACTGATGCGGGGTTAGTCATGGATTCCCCTGCCGACCTAAGCCTTCCTCTCTGGGCAGCGCTCGGCCAGTTGTGCACCTCCCCCTAGGAATTCCCGGTCACTGTCTCGACTCAAACCTGTGATCCCCATACTATAGGGCACATCCTGCACTCCATGTGGAGCGCTTTTACTGGATGCTGCACTCGGAAACCCATATAATGCTGTTTAACCAGTCAGAGGTTTTTATTTTTCCAAGCCGTGCTATATATATTTTTTTTAACTCCCAACAAAAAACACACACCAAAGTAATATTAGATCGACACCCACGGTCATTTTGTAATTTAGTAACCATGAAGCTTGGCCTTAGTTTGCAAAGTGCTAATCCCAGGCATTTAGGCCTGATAGCGCAGCTGTAACTGAATATTATAACATTAAAATAACACTGGGCACAAGGACATTTGTGACAAGTCAGTTGTGCTGGATTAGGTGAGTTTCAGTTATCTTGCCGAGTATAGGACAGCACTGGAGGGCATTCAGGAGAGTCGTTCCTCAGCCAGATGTAACAAGGCAATATTTAAAATGTGTAACACCTTATATAACTATAGCATGTTCATCTTAAATTTTTTTTGCATGGAGCGCCGTGCTTAAACTATTAGGTTTGGGCTGGGAGCCAGTGGAACAGAATAGGATATTGTTGGCCGTAACGCAAATAGGCCTTGCCCTTTGTTTCACTTTCCTGTTTGTATTAGGTGTGTTTTGCCAAAAATAAGAAAAGTGTTTTAATTCTAATTTTTCTTTTTTTTTTTTCAATTTAAGGTGTTATTCCCCAGTCAAATGTGTGTGTTCTGGAAGCCTACTAAAACCAAAATATCTTTCCATACTGTTTAGACTATGTATAATTTGGTAGTGGCGGTTGCCAATTTATTGATGGATTGATGGCATCAATCATTATGTAATTAATTGATCAAAGGTTGAGTTGGATAATTTATGACTGGTTTTAGTATACTGTTGGCACATGACACTAATATCTGGCTCTTAAAAGAATGCTGCTATATTCAGATAAGCCTAGACTTTATTTTTTGTCCTGGGTTGTCAGGTTTTGAGACTGTTAGACACTTGTGCAGTACATTGTGGTGGCGACAGCCTTATTAAAAAATAGGGTGTACTGTAGCCGTTTCTTAAGGCAAAATGCTCAAAAAAGCATTAATTTTAAAGGCAGCAAAGTTGACCTTCAAATGATATCTTCTACATTATATGTTTTTCTGATTTTATTGAATTATTGTTATGCTATATTTTTATTGAAATCTTTAAGCATATATTGAAGTATATGCTTAAATAGGTGCAGTAAAGGAAAACAATACTGGTTTTATAAGGTATTTTGGCTTGAACTGCAATGTACTAAAACTAAAATATAACGGTTTACATAAAAAAAAAAAAAATGTTGGCTTGGGAAGGAAGTTGAAAAGGGCATTTGAAGAAATTTAAAGTACTTTTGGAATGATTGATAGTATTTCTCAAGCTGAAGGGGATTGTTGGAGAGATGGGGAATAAACTGTTTGCTCAGTTGTTTTACGAAATGATGATCTGCAAGCAAGGCTTGCGTTCATTGTTATTTTCACATTTTAATTTATGAGTGAGCGTTTGAAGTTCTGATTAGTTAAAAAAAAAAACAATTATCAGCTGGTATCCGAGTGTGCTGCTTTGCGTTATTCCAAAATTCAATAATTGCAACAGAATGTCTAACAATTGAGACATTCACCAAGAAAGGTTGGAGACCCAAAAAAATACATAGACACAAAATGATTTGCAGATGATGGCTGATACTGTATGGGTTTAAACAATGTGAAACAAGTGTCTTATTAACTACTAGACTAGACTTTGATGTGAAAAAAACTCACCACCAAGTGTTACTTTAACATCAACTTGGTGAACTGCCATTTTAAACATCCCTCAATTCCATGTGCACATAGAAGGTAATTTAGACACGGTTTGGTAATCAAAATGATTACAGGGTGGCTGAAAAGTCATTCGGCCACTTCACGCTGATGCTACTGTGGATAGACCTTCACTACAAAACAGTGAATCCTATAATGAATAAATAGGAAACCTGGCCTATGTATGACCAACATTTGTCTTCCATGTATTTTATGGTGTTTGCAGTGATTCTGAGAGGTTCTTGGTTTGGTTTCTTTCATACTGACGTCATACAGTACCTGTTTTAAATGGTATTCGAAGCTACCCCCCCCCCACCCCCCCCCCCCACCCCCTTTTCATTTCGAATTTTGTTGACAATTCTCCGGTATCATCACCCACCACGTGGTGTTGCTCTGCTGTCAATACAGTGAAGCTCTGTGAATGAGAAGTCCTATTACAGTATGTACAGTAGCAGATGAAAGGGGAGAAAATCTTTAATAATCTCAAATGAAGTGGAGCAGAAATGGGGGATGACATTGAGGGTTAATAGAATTCTCACTTTTCCATTTTTAAATGTTTAAACTTAATCAATTTGTATTCCAGTTTTTGAGTCGCTCGGCTCCAAATGCTGTGACATGGTTCTTCTGTAGGCTTCATGTCATGGACTTTGAACTAACATGTGAATGTGTGACTGGTACTGGTGAGGTGACCATTGGACGATGCATGGGGTGGGGAGTGCTAGTGCTGGTTCTTATACTGTATACTTAGCACCTAGACAAGGCTCGTTGTGTGTGTATATTTGAAGTGGAATAACAAGGGGAAGGACCAAATGCCATACTGTTAGGGTTGCTGAAAATGTATTGTGCTGATTATCTAAACAAAACTGGACCCTGTGCCAAACATGGGAAAGGAAAACATTAAAGATATTAAATAATAACATGTGGCATCGAAAATATACAGCAGTCTTGCTAATACACGAGAGGACATTGTTATTGCTGCCCCTTACAAATCGAGCTGGTTGAAGTGCTTAGGTATAGTAAGCCCTATACTTCATATGCACACTGTGTGGAAAGAGTGATCTCAAAATTACATAAGCATGCAAACAATTTGTGTCAGAGGGAATTCATGCTTGTTTAAGCACACCGAGAGTTGTTAAACAAATGCTGGTCAGTTTTCACAACACCAAGTTATAGATACATTTAATTTCTATATTATACTGTACCTACTGTACAGCATTGTATGCACTGTGTGATTAGCTCCCATGATCCTGTGATTACAGGGATTAGCAGATTGTAAATCCATTGAAATTCCATTTAATAGTTTTAAGAACAAGCTCAGAACTTGAAAGTGTATCTTTTCAAAAAATTAAAAGTGGGTGTACCATCTTCAGTGCTCTTAGAGACCAAAAACAAATACAATTAAACTTTCAACATGCCTTTTCAGATAAGCTGGAAGCCCTGCTTTCAGACCAGAGTATAAACAGAAAGTGCATTCCTGACATGGTGGGCATGTCTTCCGAATCCCTTTTGGCGCCAGTACTGTAGCTTCGATTCTACCCTTTCAATGGAAATCCTTTTGTAATACTTTTGTCAAAAACATGACCTGGGCACTGCTTCAGACAATCTGTGTTTAGCCATTGCTTAAGATAATATATGTCCACCAATACTTGACTCTCTTTGTCTGTATTAGATGAAGGTACAGACAAATAACTTGGATTTAATGAGAATCAAAGTCTGCTCCACTTTAGTTATTCTGTTTAATGCACCTAATGTATAGGGCTGTCTGCAGCGGGTATCAACCATGATAGAGTTCATATCACCATATATTCAATAGTTATACCGAAAGGTCAGACATTCATTTCATAATCCAATATGCAGTGATAAATGAGGAAATAATGGATCAAGAGTTGAGTGTTTTCAGATTCAAATGAATTAATCTTAATGTGAACTAACCTGGTCTTAGGGGTTAAAAAGGCAATGTTGTCCCTGTATGAAAAATGAATAAACAATTGAATTGGATTTGTGCTTCAGGGTATTGTGAAATTGAGTTGAAAGAGGTTTTGAATTCAGACATTGTAACCTAACCAGCAGCAGTCTGACGCAGCATGTGGCTTATTGTTTTTTTAATAGGGTTTGCTTTGCATGTGTGGTGGTGGTAGCACAGGTCATTACGCAGGCTTCACAGTTCCTGCTTATTACTAAGCTTTTTCTTTCTCTGCTTTTTTATTTATTTATTTTTGATGTTCTGGCCACAGTAAATCTGTATTCGGCCCCAAATTAATCTGTAAACATACAATGTGTAATATATAGCCATATATTGCTTGTTTTTCTACAGATTTTGAGATGTTTGCTTCATTCTTCCATTGACCTGTTCAGATGGTCACTGTCTGTGTAACCCGAGTGTGTACCTAGATCACCGTTGTCCTTTTCAGGCTTTAATAATTACAGGCAGATGTGGCATTCACACAATACTGATATACCCAGCAAAGGTCACCTGGTGCCACTGCACTGAAACACAATACCCTTCCCTACTGAATTCTGGCTTAACCAACAAAGATCCACTAAACATCCATTTAGATGAGCTGTCTGTCTGTGTGACTGTAATTACTTATTAAGCCAGGCTAATAAAGGTGAATAAAGGTATTCACATTATCTGAACTGCTGGTAGAAGTATTAAAGGAGCAGTTGGAAGAACTTGTTTATACATCACTCTAGTTTCATTCTCACTGGCTCTTTCATCTAGTAAAGGTTACTTATTTGCTTGTATTCTCTTCCTACTGCAATGGCACTAAAATGCTGCAGTGCATCTATTGCCATGTGTTTGAAATAATTACAAGTTAAGAACCAGCTCAATAAAAGCGGGGCAATTAATACTATTACTAAAGCTAACACAAGCCTGGAAAGTTGGAATCATTGCATTAAAAAGGCAGACATGCTGCAAAACTTGAATTGCAGGGTGTTCTGCTGTGAATGTTTTTAGGACTTTGGCCATGAAGATGACCACACGGACCCAGTGCGGTGACAAACTATCCAGTGGCGAGCCAAGTTTTTACTTGATGGACAATAGAGATGGCAGCTGAGAAAGTACAGGAAGTACTTGTCAGCAGCAAACAGGATGCTGTCCAATCAAGACATAATGCCAGTTATTGTTGTAGAAGGTTATCTGGTAGCAATTAGAGAGTTTACTTGAGGAACTTGTCTGAAGATTAAAAAAGGATACAAATTAGGAACTTGGGAAGTGCTTGACGTATACCGTGTCTGTTATGTTTGAAATCTGGGCAGGTTACAGAATGCATTGCATTTTGGGGTATATACAGTACATGTACCAGTATTGCTTTGCAGCTTATGTGTTTTTTATTTTTTATTATGCTACAAATACTACACTGACCTGTGACTGACATGCTAATCTGTGCATTACCATCTTTACACTTTGCTTTCCCCACCCTTTGTTGTGCTTTTATGGTGGTGTACCACAGTAAACTAAGCATGGAAGCAGTTTAAATCAGTATAATCCTTCCAAGTATTGACATGGCTCAGATTTGCTTTCGTCTGAAATCTGATGAGTAATAAGGAATGCCAAGAAGATAAAAAAGTAGTTTTATATTGTAGATTAAGTAACATCTTTATTGAGGGACAGCAGGGTACTACACAATAGTTTTAAATTTTATTCCACATGTATCAAAACATTTGTAAATTGTGACAATTTTTTTTAATATCTTGCATTAATTGCGTCTGTAATGTAAGCACTCCTGGATAGATGAAAACATGCCAAAAAAAGTTACAGTACCGTAAAGTGTATGGCCCCTATGACAAAAATAATGTGCTGTGTTCTATACCGCAGATTTACTTCGCTATGATGTGAGGTTTCATAATCAACCTGTGTGTCTTGTGCTCCTGTCCAGGTAGATCTTTAAGTGTAGCTGTACTGGGAAAGTGACCAGGTGCCTCCTTGTTCTGGAGCTTCAGTAGTTTTTGCTTGCAGGACTTTTGTGATGGTTTTTACCACTGGCAAAGAGCCCCAAATCTGTAAGGTTACAGTATTGTATAGGAAGGAAGTGGACAGAGACAGAGCACTTGAAATTCATGTTCCTCCCACAGCTGTGTTGATACATTTCAAGGGATGCAGCGGACTAGCTATTAGCCTGTTCTATGAAAATGTATGAAAATAAATCTGAAAGAGATGAAACGCTTCCTTCTCAGATTATAAGGTAACCTCCTGAGTGTTTGAATAGATCTTCGTGGTCAGAATACTGAAACAGCCTCTTATCTTTCCCTTTGAAGCTTCTGGTCTAATCAGCTGTACAGTGCTAATTTTATTTCACTGACCAACTTCAGGAAAATCTTCTCATAAAATGTGATAACTGTGTTTGAATTTCCCAAACTAGGTTTGCATACCATGCTGTTTTCTAATGTAATTATCTGATTTGCAGTATGATACTGTATATACACCAAGACATATCTCTTCATCTCCAAGGCCTGAATTGGCCTGCAACACATTCAGTTGACCCTATTCCAGCAATACAGTACTCTGTTTTTCACTTGTAAAAAAAAAAAAAAAATCCTTTACGGTGTTCCAGTGTTCAAATGTATCAGGCACTACCAGTACTTAAAATTCAGCTGTGTACGGTAACAACCAGCACATGACATGAATGAAGTTCTGCGGAGATGAGCAAAAGGATTTGCTGCTCAGAACCAGGATGCAACTTCTCTTCCTATTCTTCAGTGACAGCTTGTTAATTTGTATTTAAGTTTATTCAAAATGAGCATGCCTTTGAGTTATAAAACAGAACGCCCTGCATTGTCAGACAACAGAAGGTAATAAAAGTTAATTGTGAAAATTACTCATAATTAAGACTGTGCAAACAACATGGCTGTAAACCATTATACTACTCTTAATGAAGTCTTAATTTGAGCTATAACTTTATCCCTTCTGTCCTTATTAACAATTTTGTCATCCAACTCTAAATGTAGTTTTCCACCATGACAACGCAGCCGATGGAAATGTTTTTTTTAACATTTTGCTGGTGTTAAATGTGTGTCAGTGTGGCAGAAAAACAATGTTTGAATTCTTTGGAATTTGTGAATCAGCAGACTTGGGGTTGGTGGTATTTTTTTCTTTTTTTTATTATGATTATTTTTTTTAGTTTCAGTGAACTATTCTGAAGTTAAGAGTAAAAAAACTCCAAACAAGCCTTTGATTGCTGATCAACGCGGCCAGGTGTGTGACTGTCATTACAGTTCTCTGTCCCAGATGTTGTTATGACATGGAGACCTTGGGAGAACTACAGCTATGGTGAAAGGGTTTGCATCACCATATAGAATGAACTAATTTTACATTAACTTATTGAATTACATACTACCACTTTGTAGCTTTCCATATACTTAATGAAAAGCTGAAACAAATTGAAAAATCTAACATGACACACTGTAGTGCTATTATGGCTTAATAGATTTTTTTGAGATATCATTTTGTACTTTCTTTGATTACATGGTGTTAAATTTATTTTATATATATATATATATATATATATATATATATATATATATATATATATATATATATATATATATATATATATCTCTGGCGCAGAGGCAGTGTTTGTTTTGTTAGTTCAGATATGGCGCTCAGTGCTGGGACATCATGTGTTGCTGTCATCCAACAAAGTTGTTGCTTGCCCATATTCAAAGATTACTTCCTGTGCTGCCAAAATCAGGCAGGAGTTAATCACTTTTAGGAAGTGTAACAATCCAGGATTGAATGATTGATGAAAAAAGTTATGTATTTTAAGGTACTGTATTAAAATCTCCCTTCCAAATCGCTTTGACAAGAAGCCAGGATTGGACATTCTTAGTCAACAGAAAACAGTTTGCAGTATACCAGTCATTATTTTCAGTGTCTCTGCAACATACTTCTGGTGAGCACTGACCCCTTAAACAGTGATTGCAAAACATAGAAAGTGTTAGGAAAACCCTTTTAAGATGTTTATCAGTGGTTCAAATGAGATTTTTACTTACTGTTGAACAGAACAGCCACCTGGTGGTGAAATGTATTTTAACGTTTAATTTAATTTTTATGTTTTTTATTCTCTTTACGTATTTTCATGAAGTATCAGTTCCCTTATAAACGTTTACTACAGTAAGAGGCAGTGTGGTCCAGTGGTTAAAGTCCAGGGCTTGTAACCAGAAGGTCCAGAAGGTCACCGGTTCAAATGCCACCTCTGACTGACTGACTCACTGTGTGACCCTGAGCAAGTCATTTAAAATCCTTGTGCTTCATCCTGCGGATGAGATGTTGAATCAATGTCCTATTGTAAGTGACTCTGCATATAATGCACAGTTCAGTCTACCTCTGTAAAGTGCTTTGTGATGGTGGTCCACTATGAACTGGCAGTTTTGCATTGTCCCCATGCTTATCCTATGGTTATACTATCTATCTAGTTTGCCACAATGTAATCTGCTGTACCATGCTTCACTGTGCTTTACAATGTTTACCTGTGCTGTACCATGCGTCACTGTGCTTTGCAATGCTTACCTGTTCTTTACTATGCTTAATTACTCCTTGCTATGCTTGTACGATAAGAACACTTTTACAGGGGCTTTTTAAAACAAGAAATGAAAGTGCAGCCCCCAAATGTAGGGAATGCAATTCTCATATCCCTGTACTCCCACAACACAGGTGCTTTTCTCAGAAGCTATGCTGTTCAGTTACTGGGTTGTGTCTCTATTTGCAGTTTCTTTACTGGACGTAGGAATTAACCAGGAATGTTTTATCTGAGCACAACCACAGTTTAAGAACAATATATAACACAAAAACAGCCTTTGTGAATTCTGTTTTCTGTCAATTCTTGTTTTATCTTCCTAAAAATAAAGGGTTGCTTGCTGTAGTTTTTATTTTATTTTTTGATTTTTAAAGTGATCCGCGCCATGGTATTTTGCATGATATACAAGATTGGTCTTTAAAACCTTCTGTGGGTTGAACATGTCGTTGCAAACCTATTTGACAAACAAGCAAACAAAGGACAAGAGCAATTAAACCAAGCTCTCAACCCAAATAGGGGCATAGACAGCAAATCTTCACCAGGTGTACTCTACCTAGTGGTCAATACATGGCAAGACACTTCAGTTTTTTCCAAACTCAGACCCAAATTAAATTTATAAGTAGATTTTTCACTAGTTGTTACCTGGGCGGCCCCTACATCTTTTATAAGCTTCATGAATGAACACCAGTAATACTGTGCAGTGAGTGAAATGGATTGTAAGATCCTCCTGTTGTGGTGTAGTCTAATAGTTGTGTGTTCTCTCACACATTTCACTGTTTAACTCAGACCAGATGTACTCTTTCCACATAAAACTTTCACTAGCTTTTTGTGTTTCTCACCAGGTTGGAAACTGTTTTTTTTTTTTTCCTGCAGCATATTTATTCAGTTAATTACTTAAGTATATTTAGTGTTTTTTTCCCCCTTTTTAAAATGTTCTTTGAAGAGCATTGAGTGTTGTGAATGTTCTTATTCGGCTATGAGAAAGTCCCAGTAAACTTGTAACGAATGGCTGTTTTCTCAGCAGCTGAAATTATTCAGTTATGTTTTTATTTTATTTTTGGCTTAAGCATATTATATACAAGGAATGAATTTCATTTTATGTAACTTTATTATAGTTCTTGTAAAATAGCTGCAATCAAGAAGATTCCAACAACATGTCTCTGTTAAAAGAAAGGTAATTAGCATTTGGGTTAATTTATAGGAGTGGATGAGCAAAGCAGTAACTGTACATGCCTGTATTGTAATTGAAAATGCTCTGCATCCTGGAGCAACAGATACTGTTTTTACACAGAGCTTGACTCAAGCCACTTTGACAGGGATGGGTTGGAGAAAAGGAAGCAGCATTTCTAATCTTCGTAGCTGTCAGCAGTGAAAAATAGTCAGGAATCAGACAAACAGCTTCAGTGAAGGGATTGTTTCCGGGCTGAAATCCTTCCCAACAGCTGTTTGCTTTGGCCACTGCTCAGGTCCCATTTTTACTAAGAATCTATTTTTTTTTTCCCCATATAGCAGGCTGCTATTGCAGTGGTCTGGAAGAGGTGTCTCTTTCCAGTATTGTAGGCTCACTGCGGTGTTTTGACAGTTGGAGTATAGGCTTGTTTTTCAACTCATTCAGCGCATGCACGACTTTGGAATGCTATTAGCGGGAAGAAGAAGAAGAAAAAAAAAGCAAACTTATGAGTTCTCTAATCACAGACAGCTTTGTGCCAGTTACCTTCAAGAAAAAATTCACGCCCCAAAGGAGTGTTTTAGTTTTGTAGTGAAACCCTGACTGAGCTGTGTGCGATAGAGTGTGTGGGGGGGGTGGGGGTGGGGGGGAGACTCACTGCTTCTCAGAGTCTCACTCACTGAACACTCGTTTGAGAAGGACTGCTGCTGCTCCTTCCCTTTTAAAGGATTTTTAAAAATGTATTTCTTTTTTATTTGTTCCTTGTCGGACTTCAAGAGGATTGTTTGAGTTCTTGTTTCTCCTCCTTGTGTGGCTGTGCTTGTGTTTTGTCAAGCGCAGTTATTTATTTTTGAACTGACCATGCCGGTTGTTGGGGTTGCTTCTAAGCTGAGACAGCCGGGAGGGGGGTCAAAGCCTGTTCACACCGCAATCCCGATTCCCAGTCTTGGCAGGGCTGCTGTGTCACAAGCGTACTTGCCAAGGACTTTGGAGATGAGAGGGACAGACAACTCAATGATGTCTTACCAGCTGTCCTTGAAATCAATCTGTGACACTCGGGAAAAGAAGGAAACTCAGGGGAAAACCAAGGAGGCTGAAGACAGTAAGGTCTGTAAGAAGTGCAAACTGCACCCTGTGGAGCTTTGCCTTTTGATCCCCTGGGCACATTCATAATGTACAGACATGCAGGACTTCAAAAATATAATGTTATTAGTATGATTAATTGTGATATAAGGTATTCATTAATACACTTAGCTATAGATTATAATTATTGCCTCTTTAAAAACACTGCACTACACCAAACAGATTTAAAAACTCGTTTGATTCTACTGCTGCTATTGTAAAATTGAAAGAATCTTTACAACAGCTACTGCACATATTAATAATAATAATAATAATAATAATAATAATAATAATAATAATAATAATAATAATAATAATAATAATATAACTACTACTAATATACATAAGGGGGTAATATTATACATAGGGAGTCTATAATTGGCAAGACTGCAGATCTGACAGACTTTGATAGAGGACTGATAGCCACTGTGTAGGCAGTTGCTTCCCTAAATTGCTTCTTATGGACAGTGTTGTGACAGGTCCTGCATGTGTGTGTGTGTGCATCAACATCTAAACAGTGCAAATGGTATTCAGTTGCATCTGTATAAATGGTCAGGAGAAAAAATGCGAGTGTATATTTGAGGTGCAATAAATATTAATCATCTTTTCCCGAAAGCCGTTTATGTGAAAAAAAACCTTTTGCATACTACCTGGCAGGAATTCAAACAAACCACCCAGTTTTGTTTTTTTGTATCTCGATTGCTAAGTTGAGGATCTGTTCCAGATGAATTGCTATCAGTTTCCCTAAAGCTCATTCTTAATCCTTTTTACTCACTGTCATGTATTAAACATTCATAGCAGGAGTGGCTGAAAAATGATAGGCGCATAGTATTTTACTAAGTACTCTAACACATAAAAGCTGATGCCAAGTACCCAAGTTCTTAAAAAGAATTGTGCGACATCCAGGTAGCACAGAGGTTAGCCACAGAGCTGTGAGCAGAGGTGTAAAGAAAGGGGGGGTGGGGTGGGGAGGAGGAGAGGACTAAACCTGACTCTCAGTTGTGGTGTACTGTGTTTTATCTGATAGAGTAAACAGACTCTCCTGTTTATGTAACAACCCCAGTGGTTGTCTCATTTACCTTTTGATTCCAGGAGAGTTCACGACCTCGCAACATTAACTGAGCTAGCACAACGGCTTCATTTTTACCTCAAGGAAATGTGTGCAACATCAAAGCCGCTGCAGAGGCAGGCCACTTTTGGATCTGTGCGCGGTATCCAGAGAGGTGCTGAGTGAGGGGTTGTTCCTTCTTCCAAGCAGTGGGAGGAGGAATGGAAACCTATTGGGTTATTTTCCACAGCTTAACAGGCTACTACCCCAGGCTTTGGTGAAGTTTTAGTTACTGTTTATAAAATGCATTCATCTTGAGTATACTTAAAAGTGAACTTTCTTAGCACTTCCCAGTCTAGCCTTTGTTCAAGGAGGAGAAAAATGTCAATTAGTCATTAATTATAGTATGCTTTGTTTTGCAGTAACCCTATTAAGGCATGGCAGACCGGTATTTTTGTTGTGATGTGTACCATGTGTGCTGTCATTGTAGTGAACGTGTATTTGTTATTTCTAGACCACAGCTGTTCTGTTAGTGCTGTTAACACATTGCAAACTGTAAATATAACATGTCTACTCTGGGTGTATGGTGAGATTAACAATACTTGTTGTTTCACTGCTTTAACCCTAACCCTAAACCCCAACCCTAACCCTAAACCCAACCCTAACCCTAAACCTAGCAGGAAAAATGCCCACCAAGTGTGTTAAAGGGTGTTCAATTGTAAAATAATACTCAACTAAAATTTCTAAATGTCTGTTCACTACATTATTCCATAGTTTAGCCTACTATTCTAGCACCTAGAAAAAAGGCAGTCCAGTTTGTAGATATTCCTTTCAATAAGTTATAATTGGAAGTAGCTGCTTGCCAGTACATCACTCTGTGACCTGACCCTTGCTCGCAGTGGAGCAGTAAGTAAGTGTTTAAGGACAACAAGCTCAGGAATTAAATAATAATAATAATAATAATAATAATAATAATAATAATAATAATAATAATAATAATGTAAAAGCTATTCAAACTGTAGACATTGTACCTACAGTTTGAATAGTAGCTCTGCCAGTTTACCTAACTAAGCAAACTCAGGGATCAGTACTGTATTGAGCCTTATACGGTAATGTATAAGTATTAAATGGAAGACTCTTCTATAGCAGTCCTGTGCAGCACCTGCATTCTTCTTGCAAGCCATACTTCATGGTCTTATTACAAGCTGTCAGAAGAAAGAACTCCTGCGATAGAGATGAGAGCCCATCAGCTGTTGCTTGCCCTAACTGCAACACAGATTGAGTACAGTGTGGACACAGACGCTCACAGGATGCATCGAACTTGATTTTTCTTTTGGTAATGTGCTGAATACTTTTGAAATCAGACCTCCTTAATCAGCAGCATTGTGTTAACAATCTGGCCTTTCTGTAAAGTTGGACGGCTGCGAATCACTGCACTGTTACTATTCTAAGATGCATACACAGCGTTTGCAGCCAGTTTGCTGTTGATGGGATGAATGTGAATGAATGGGTTGATATTTGTAGAATACAAGCTGCCTTGTTTTGAGAGCAGTTTTGAGAAGGATGAAATCTTCCCTTTCAACAACAGGATGCCTCTTGTTTTGCTGTCTGGCTGATTTAGGTATCCTGTCTTATGACAAAATCTCTGTAGCCAAGAGATAACACACAGTTCTCCCCACCACCAGAAACAGATTAACTGTGTTACTTGCCATCTGTCTCTACATTTAGTATCCCTGGATTAATTATGCTGCCCCACAGCTATACTGCGAAACTGGATTCCTCCCAGTCTGTTTTTATTTCTTCTTGTTAACATGACTCACTGTTAAGCCGAGCTGCAGCTCAAACATACTTTAAAAGATGGGCTCTTTATTGACTCGCCATAGGATTCTTTTGTGCTGCAACGGAAAATTCCATTGCAGTTTAATTGTATCAAACTGGAGGATTAATCTCTGTTAACTCAACTGTACATGACAGTATGCTGAGCATTCTGGACTTGTTAAAAATGGGTTCTAGCGAGCAAGTGAGTTTCATCCGTCTTACCTGTTGTCCTCTTTCAATGTGCTGTTTGTGGCAGTGTATTTTCATTTTTACATGTATGTTTTAATACCAAAAACATATCTTGCAACATACTGAGGAAAGATCTCAGTCTGCATGCCTTACTTGCAGGTAGTCTGGGTCACTGGGTCATTTGCTCTTCCTGGTTCACTTCACCTCAGCAATGGTAATGCATTAGTGGAAGAAAACAAGGGCATTTGAACAGAATTTCACTCTCCAGATGAAAATGGAAGTGTGAGTACAACAGTAAGCGTAGAGAATACTATATGGTATTAAAAACAGTTTGGGGATCTGTAACGGGGGGTCTGTGCTGACTGTCTGGCGCATGCATGGTGCTGCAGGACGAGGGCGGCAGTGCCGCAGAGTCCGTCTGTCAGTCATGGCGATGACACGGAGGGGTAGGAAAGAGGGTGCGTGGGCTTTCCCTCTCTCTGAGTGGCTAAGAGGTGGTCCTTGGGGGATTGCTCGGCCCATAAGAACTACACTTGGTTGTGCATTTGGGTGGCCCTGATTGAGAATACACAGAGACGCCGGCGGAGAAGGCCGCTGGTTGGAACGCGCGACCAAAAGCAGGCAAGCATGGCTGAGGAAGACAGACAGCCTGAAATAAACTAGTTATTAAAATAAATGATTACATACCCAAGGGAACGTGTGTAGTGATAGGGGAACATTGGCCACCCCAGTGTATAGTGCACAGTGAAGCGTAGGACGGAGACCCGAGCTGACCGGCATAGCAGCAGTGGGGGCACTGCGTAAGCAGCACTTTTTGTTTTGTAGTTTTAGTACTGTGTTTTATTTTCCCTTTTTCTTTCACCTTTTGTTTTCCTTATTCTTTTGAGCGCCTATGAGTGCGCCAGCACTGAACTGTCTACCAAAACTGGTATTCCTGTGGGACCTGTCTACCATCGCTGATATTCAGGCCACGGACAACAGCGCCCTCTGTGGGCTAAAGCAAATCATTGGAAAAGAAAATAAATAAATAAAACTGGGTACCTGTGCGGTGTTTACAAATACACTTTTCTGTCTCCCGTGTCAGTGAATATTCACACCCTTCCACAGGACCTGTAAGCCAATGTTGAGAATATCAGCTGGAGTACAGAATGGCAAGTAAGCTTCCAGTGTTAGGCAGCAAAGGCACATGTTAAACTATTGCTTTTGTTAACATAAATGTGGGACACTACATCTTTAATTAGATGGCTGAAAAACTGTACAATCTATATATTTTTTTAAAATGTATTTTGATTCATTGATTATTGGTCTGTATGGCTTAAGTTTTCTCAATGCATGTATTATATAAGTGTATAGTAATATGCATGTGCATGATTTTGATTGTATTTGAAGGCTTTTGTGAAGAGCTGCTGTCTTTTTCAGTCTTGGTTGTTTGTGAAAGCAAAAACTGCAGACAGCAAGGATCTTTTCTGGGTTAATTTCTTAACTGTCAAAGTCCTTCTTTGCACAGTGTTGTTCTTGAATGAGTGGCGGTGACTCAGAAGTACAGTGTTTTGCTTTGGAGAGGGAAAATGTGAAGATTATCTTGTTTACAGCATGGCATTGGTGGGTAAATACAGCTTGTGAAACTGTGGAGCCAGATGGAAACTTTGGGAAAGGACAGGAAGGAAAATATTAGGCTCATAGCAGGGTGCAGTGTTAATAGAGGATTTTAGAAAGGTCCGGTTTCTAATTTGTGAACATTTCAAGTGAAGAGCATTGCTACTGTTGGTGTTGAGGAAACTTTAGATAAGTGGTATTGGGAATGTTTCTGAAAATAGCTTGGGCAGCTAAAGATAGTACAATAATACTGGAGCCCAGCCACGTCTTCCTAAAAGGTAAATTCAACTCACACACCTGTAACCCATAGATTAAAATGATGTTACAATTGAACATATTAAAAATAACCGCTAAATGAGCAATTCATTATTGAATCTAACTAGAAATAAACGAAAAGCATAACAACAACAAAAAAACATGGACTAGGCAATTTTACAATCCCACATTGTGTTCTGTTCAGTCCAATTTATTACTAACAATAATATTAAACATCGTAGGCATGGTACCTAAAATTGCAACACCATATAAACATATCAGTCTCTAGTTAATATTCTAGTACAGAATAAAGGAAATATTGACTCCCTGAACCAGCCACCCCGGTCCCCTTATAACACTGGTGGGTGCGGTCGGCCTAAGGGCGGGTCTGTCATTCCTAAGGCCTGATCTGTCATTTCTTATCTTGGTGCCCAGCACAATTGTCTACATTTACTAACATATATGGCTTACCTGCAAGTTCCCATGTCTCAGGTAAGCACACCTCTCAACACACTGTGCCCAGCTAAAGACATTTATAGAAGTGAACCAGGTTACAAAATACACACAGAGTTGTACAATGTAATGCTATTATTAAAATATAAAAATTAAGCTTACCCCTACACACTGATTCTCAACACCTTTTGAAAACACCTGAATTGTCATACATTAATTGGGGCTTAATCTATTTGAATTCCAATTCTTATATCAAATGAAATATGAACTGATTTGAATGATCACTTTCCTTGCTGATAATCCACAGGGCGATAAGTAAGTGAGGATTTGGGGGGGCGGGCATTTTATTAAGAACCTTACCACGTCACCAAACATGTTGCAGTGTTCAGTCATGACTTGCTGTTTCTGCTGTCTCTGGTGCAGCTTGATATATCTGTAGATATAGCTGTGACCCTGGTCTGCATGCTGACAGGTTGTTAGAGACAGCATGTACAGCACCTGAGATAGTTATGATAGGTATTGAATGGGTTGTAAACAGTGTTCAGAATGGTTAATCCCCTGAAGCGTTCAGCAGTGCCTCACAGTTTCCAAGCACAGCCCATTATATTTAAATAAACACCACAAACAGTCCACGTTCACGTTTATTGATGGCTTAAACATTCCTAGAGCAACCTGTAATAATACCTGAGGGCTCAAGCTGACAGACATGCTATCTTTGTTCGACCAATTGTACAAAATAGGCCAAAAAACCATTGCACTCCTAAATACGAGCAGGCGTAAGTCTTGCTGTCGACGAGCACATGCATCAGACTGTGGTTAATAAGGATGGACGTGTACAGTGTTGTTTGTTTCAAAACAAAGTCTGGAACATAAGATCACCATCAAAGGACAGTATAAAAACAACAATGGCCTCCAGACAAAGGAGAAATTCACTGAGGGGCAAAATAATGCACACTTAATGAGCTACACTCCTATTCATAAAAATCGGATTCAGGAGACCTGTAGCCTCAGGTTACCTGGTGATTTTATTGTGTTATTTATTTATTTCTGTCACCAGGATATCCCTTAATTAAGCATTTCCTTACACATACCAAACATATAACAGTTAAAACAGGATACTGGATGATCATTGCTAACTGTTACATGGTTCATTCTGTGATTGATGCAATACCGTCTAAAATATCTTCGTTGCTCTGTATTTCTCAAGGCCACTGGTAGTCTACTCCAACTCCACGGAGCACAATATGAGAATGCTTTCTCCAAGGATTGCATGGAACAGCTTAACTTTTATTTTCTCTTAATCTCAGTGAATATAAATACTGCCACTTCACCATGTCTCCAGAATGTCAGCCTTAACATTTTTGCTATCTAACAGCAAAGCTTCCCTAACTGATAAAAATGCACAATGGTAAATGTAATATTACCAGTCTACCGCTAATATTCAGGACTGTACTAAACTGATGCAATAGCATTTTGAGCTCCTGTTTCTTGGCGGTTTCTATTAGTTTTTAAGGTAATCGAGTTAAATGAATAATATTTGTACATACTTTAAAGGGGAAAAACTTAAATTATTAATGCTCAGTTCTCATTGCTTCATGGTGTGGAACATTCTCGTTCGTTTAAAAGGGAGAGTGCAGTGGATTAATGCATGCGCTCGACTGAAGCTGCTGCAGGTCTCATACACTAAACATTAAATAAAAATACCTTAAAACCAAACCCATATTAGAAAAAGAAATGCAAGAATAAAAGGGAAATCAGGAACAGGAAAAAAGGAAGAAAAAAAGAAAATGGGGGAAGAAAAAAACAAAAAGTGGGAAAAGAAGAAACAAAAAGCGGAAACAAATCACCCCTAGTCTTTCCTTTGAAGATTTGTTTATTAAACTAACACAGAAGTCTCACACCTGGGTCTGTTTACATCTGGATTGCACTGTAATGTAGTAGATTCACAGAGAGTTTTTGGTTCTGGACTCTTCCTGTTATGCATCAGGATTTGATTTGCAGGGTACATCTTTAAAACCACAGTGCAGGGGTAATTAGTAATCAGACAGGCCTGGAATAGATAGCTGACATACCACTGAGGGCTGTAAAACTGACCAAAGCGGGAAAGGACTGTGTGAGTCATTCAGAAAGTTGGTCAGGGGTGAGTAAGATGTTGTGTGTTGGAATGCGTGTACAGTATGTAGCTTTACTCGCCAGAAACACAATCATGGGATTTCCTGCCCATTGAACTGCACCATAAACAGCTTTCTCATGGCATCTTAAACATAGGAAGAGAAAACACAATGTAAAGAGGGGCAGCCAAAACATTTTCAAGAGGTCAGCTGCAGGATTTTTGACCCTTTCAGTCATGTGCTCAATTTCCCCATATTCACACACACACACACACACACACACACACACACACACACACACACACACACACACTGTTGTGAATATAAACACATACACTTATACACAATAAAAAAGACACGTTTTTCTGGTTTATCTCTTCTGCATAAGAAAAAGACATGTTCATACTTGAAATAAAATGTTTTATTGATATGTGGTTAATTTTTTTTCCATCCCACAGCAGTAGTGCAAAGTGTCTATGTGACTTCATAGCTTCAGTGTGAAAGCTGCTGAACTCTACATGTGTACTGTATATTAAAAAAGAACTAGATTTATAATTGGTTTTGATTCTGCATTTTCTGTACCCAATTTGGGTTTTTAGAACTAGCTTGTTGAGAAGTGTTACCGTCATTATTATAAGAGTAATATCAAGTACCTAGCAATGCTAATGCTGCTTAAAATGTATATTTTACATGCTAGATAGTTTTGGGATCAGTCAGTTCTTTGGAACTGGATGAGCATTTGGCAGAATGGCGTTAAGAGTGTTAATCATGCTAAACACACCCATAGTTACACCTCAAGCTATTCCTGTATCAATTAAACAATCAATTGAAGACCTACTATACAGTCAGGTGTGACTAATTACATCCTATAATAACTCTATCATGGCTAGCGAACACTTGACAAGATTGCTGGCACCTGATCATTCAATTTATTATCACTTGTCAACAAGGCAGTTTGAATAACCAGAACTGGCAGGTGAAAAAGTGAATCCCTTCACCTGCCTTGGGCTGAGTTTTCTCAGAACAGGTCATGATTATGATTATGATTATTTAAAATAAGGAAAAACATTCTGAAGCACAAATGATAATACCCATACAACATATGTTATCATCAATGTTGGAACAATATTCATCTATCTCAGACCAAGTTACTGTTGAAATCTACCAGCTGTTTAAGCATAATACTGACAAATCGAGGCCCTTTTATGCATGGTCTGTGGTCGGGGCAGAGGTCAGGAGAGATGCACTGGGCTATTGACTTTGAAAATGCAGCGTGACGGCTGGGCTGTGTTGTTTAGACACAAAGCAGATCCTTGCTTACATTGAATAAATGACAACTGTTAGACATGGATCATTTTGTGAAAGTATATGTTTCATTAAAGAGGGCACATGGTTATGGCATCTGGAGTAATTGGATAGTTTTGTTGCTTAGGAGTTTTTTTTTTTCTTAATGTTTTCTGGTTGGAAATCGCACAGCTCCACTGTATTCTACACTGTGCTCCATCTCAAACGCTTATACAGAGAATATAATTTCCATCTTAACACTTGACATAATCCCTTTGCCATTAAAGCGGGTTGTAGCTGTAATGATACGTGAATTTGTGCTCCCACCTCTCTTCCTTTTTTTTCCCTTTACATTTATTTGTGTGGAACGAGAGGAGGCCATTCAGCCAAATGCTTATCCGGTTCAAAAGAGCTGATTGATCCCAAAATTGTCTGGCGTGTTTTTAAAATATACATATTAAGCAGCAACAGCATGGCTAGGTAACCCAATCCATACCATCACCACTGTTTGTGTGTGTGGGAGGGAACCCTGCCTCAAACTGTTCATCCGAAGTCCAACACTACTCCATTTCTAACTCTGTCCCCAAAGTCTTTTAATTTGATTTATTTGAAATGTGAAGTGCTTCTTACAAACTCTCACATTTCATCTAGATGTCCAGTGCCTTGTGAGAGAGTTGATGGAATGTCCTGTGAGAATTGCTGGAGCTGTGGAGAACCTGCTTTTCCTGCCTTTGTTTAATGTATTGCTTCCAGCTTTTAGAGCATAGATCCATTGACCTGAGGTGTAGTCCATCTCTTTATAACACACATCACACGATTGATGGTGCTTTAAAACATCTCCTGTATACGCTGGCTGTTTTCCATGAGCAGCAGGCGCTTCAAGAGATACAGTAACCACCATTCCATAGCACCTGACCTTTACATTGAAACCTGTTGATACAGAGAAACAGTTTTTCAATTGACTACGGGACTGGCATACTTGTGTAGCTTGGCACGTTAAACAGCACTTCATTCAAAGAAGATGTGGATCAGAGAATTTAACTGTCGAAATATTGGAAGCAGCTTCAGATACCTAATTCAGGTTTTAAACCCTTCATAGATAGCATATGGTTTTTAGATGGGAATGGTAGTTGTGGGGGGGGGGGGGGGGGGGGGTCTTGATGTTGGCACCGATCGCAAGTTAGAACTCTGAATGCTAAGGAACTTAATATTTCAGTAATCTAAAGTCAAACTGTTTTAATTAGGCTACAAAGGAAATAAGGCTTGAGAATTGAAACCATCTTTCTTTAAGTGGGTCTATTTGATCAGTCTGGTCTGTTTTCCTTGGCTTTGATCTAAATATGCCTTGAGCTTATATTTATTGGGAAATGTACAGAAGCCGGAGTTGCTGTCAAAGTGTAGAAGGTGATGTAAAATATCTTCCTTTTCCTTGTTCGAGGATAAGCTCACGCTGAAATTTATTTGGGTCTTCCAGTGTACAAAAACTTTTTTTAAAACGTTGTGATCCTTTTGCGCGAAGCTACGTTTGCTACAGATGCAATAAAGAACTGTGGTCTGCATACAGAAAAAAACTGGTAAGTGCATGGCCCAGTCATTCCTGCCAAAGCTTGAAATGATTTCTGAAGCACATTAACTGAAAACAAAAACACATCTTCCGTGAGCAGGTCATTATGTTTTAGCAACTGATTCCTTGTAATCGGTCTGAAATAGCATCCTGTGTCTAATACTCCTGCCCTGGTTGCAGTGCCAGGGGGGAGTCAGAGGGTAGGGTTACCTAATAATGCAAGAACCTAAAAAATACAAATTTACTTCATAACACATGTGCATGTCCATAGGAACCACGAAGATAGGTGGGGGTAACAGTTAGTAACTTTTTCTTTCTTTTTTTTTTAAACATACTAGTTGAAAGTTCATGAAAAGGCACAATGTAGGGCAATTGACACAATAAAAAATGCTGGTACCCAGAAAATAGAAACTATTTTAGTACTAAAAATAGAGACAATTACTGTGTAAAAACAGTAACATGTAAAATTGTTGAAAACAAAATGAGTTGTCAAAGTTTGGTGCAACAAACAAATATAAAAAAGAACAAAAAAAAAAAAAACATGCAGTGTAAATGCAAGTAAATGAAGTAGAAAGGCCAGGAGGAGTGGGTGCAGATTGTTGGTGCTGCACATGCTCTGCATGTCATTTTCACAGATTATTTTACATTCTAGCAGCTCATGGCTGCAGGACCAAAGCTGTTCCCTTTTAACACACCGGTTGTTTTCTTTTTATACATCGTAACTTCAGCCAATGCTGGGGAGGTTACCGTTTCCCTCTTGGCAACGGCCTGGTATTTTTATTGCATGGCATGCCTAATTTTCCTTCGCTAAGTGGCTTTACGACCCACATTCAAACTGTGCCATTTTAGTATAGCTAGAGGTTATGTAACTGTGCCTGGGAATTTTGGCTGCATGCAAAAACTTCAGGTACTCTGTTGGGTAAACTAAACAAATTACTGCTATTTTGGAAATCAATGATATTGTTGGCTATGCAAAATACAGAGACCAGACGATTGCATGAAATTACCAGTATCAAAGAGCTTTTCATGTAGTATATAAGCGGTTTATATAGATTTACAGACCTAATCAGGTACATGAGGTGATGAAAGAAAATGTGTGCCTGCCAAATGTTGGATTTTCTGTTTTTGCCAAAGTAAATATAGCCAGAGCCTAATATTCTTGCTGAAAATCTTTCACCTAGTATTGTTTAGAGAAATCGACAATACTTCTTAAGTGCAGGTTCACAAGTTCTTTAGAGGGCACTTTGGCCTTCAATTCAGAGGCCTCACCAGATGTTGACTCTTATCTTAAAATTGTGCTGTGGTCTGCAACTCATAAGGGAGCTGTGAGAGACAGAGAGAGAGTATAAGAGAGACAGAGACCATCATGACTGATTGGCTTCCTTACACTAGACTGAGCTAAGACTCATCGCTGCAGCAAAATCTAGCGTGGAAAAGTAGGGACAGCCGTTAGTTTATTTTCACACGCGTTTCTGACTAGAAGAGAACTCTCTGTGGGGTTGCAGTCGTTCAGACTTTTGCGGAACGGATCAGCTAAAGGTAATCTTCAGGGAATCAGTGATGTTCCACAGCCCCAGAGCCAAGTGAGTCAGGTCCCAGTGAGAGCAAGATGTATTTAGTTCAGATCCCTTTAATGACAAAGTAGATTTACACCCATCTGCGAAAGGGAGGTGCAATACAGATGCCAGAACAGCCAGACTCTGCACAGTCTGGCAAATAATTTGAGAATGTTTATGCTGGCCAGGGCATGAAGATTTTAGTTTAATGACAAAAATAGTGTGGGTAGGAATTTTAAATATTATCATGGAATTCTCTTGATGTACGATATGGGAATAACATTATAGTAATAGCGGAGAGCTGGTAGTGACTGTCCTTGAAATGTAAAGGACAAAATAACTAATTCCTTGTGGGCCCAGTACAACTAAACAGTAATGCTTTTAAACCATTCTGAGTACATTTTCTTTTTTAAAAATAGTGGGTTATTCTGGTATCCATGTGAGAGAAGATTCTACTATCATTGAAGTGTTTGCTTTTTTTCTGGAAAGGAATAATTTGTAATAAAATGGTTTAATTTTAGAAAAACACAGTGTGTGTGTGTGTGTGTGTGTGTGTGTGTGTGTGTGTGTGTGTGTGTGTGTGTGTGTGTAGCTTTCTAGAGTAAGAAAGCTTTACTGGACAAAGATAACCCCTTTAACCAATGAGAGAGGTGACACATTGTCTTGTGATCCACGGGGAGCTAGATGTTGGAAAGAGATTTTTCAAAACAATTAGCGGAACACCTCCAATGCTACATGTGGCAAATGTAAACACCAAGTCAGCTGACTTCAGTCACAAGATTTCCAACGGCAGCAGTTTGAATTACAACTTTTCCCTCTAAAACATCTGAGATGTCTTATTTATTTATTTCTTTTTATTTAAGAAGCTATTTGCAGTACAAACAGCTGCTTCCCTTTCACGTGGCATTGCTTACCCTGTACTGGTGTCACATTATATTTTGTACCCATCATTAAGCTTTTATTTAGTTTTTGCGCTCCTTTTAAGCACTTGTTCTGTTACTGCTTCTACCTGATGTTTAATAAAATGCATGACAGGCCAGTGTTTGTTTTGGTTACAGTAGACAGCACCCCTGAGTGTGCCAGTAGATGGACTGCTCTGGATGTCTGTAATGCAAATGCTCATCGGCATGTTTGTGCCAAGAGGTGTTGGACCTGCTTACTCAATCAGCTGCTCGTCACTGCATTCTCTGTGCGCTAGACGCCACCTGCTCCCTTTCTGAGTGCAGACTTGGCTTTGCAGATCCTACGTGAAGAACATACAAATGTTTGCTTGTTCCACAGACCAGACCGAGGCAGGTTTCTGTTGCAGAATTGATTCAATACAGCCTTTTCTTTTTCTTTTAGTTTAAGACAGTTCAAGGGTAAAACTGGTCTTTTTAGAATGGTCTTTATTTAATGTAATAATAACCAATTTGTTTCTTATATTGTTATTTAACATCTGCAGTGTGTTCAGAAGAAGAGAAAATACACTGTTGCACTAATAGAAAAAGTGTACTACGGTCTTGTTGTCTTGCCCTGTATGTAAAGTGCTGTCTCCTTGTTTTTAAAAGTGAAGAACACAATTCTCTTTATCCAGAGTGCTTATGATAGTCAGAATATATAAGAAAAGCCCCTTATCTGCTCATAACTGGGGGTGTGGAAGGGGTGTGGGTAATTCACTGACCAGGAGACAGACAGGTGTATTTGAAAACACCACACAGGTGCCCAGTTTTATTTTAGGCCGGCTCTTTTTCTTTCCTTGTAATTTTTCTCTCCGGTAGAGGGCACTGTTGTCCGTGGGCTGCCTATCAACGATGATAGACAGCACCACGGAAATACCACAGCTGGTACACGAACAGCAAATGCACTCGCAGGTGCTCAAAGAAATAATAATGAAAACAGAAGGCGAAAAGAACAAGGGAAAATAAAACAGTAATAAAACTACAAATAAAAGGTGCTGCACTCGGCAGCGTTATCCCGGTCGCCGCTACCCGCACGACCCGGATCACCGTCCTACTCTCTCGGCTATCTAGCCTGCTCTTTCACAATACGCCGGGGTCTGCCCAAGGGTTCCCCGCTCTCTCTCTCTCTCTGTCTCGCTGATTCCCGGTCCTGAATCAAAGGGTCCGCACCCTTAGCGCGTCTAAGTGGGCAGACCTGAGGAAACAACAGAGCGTTATTTTATAGGACCGACAATCACCCAAGACCCGCCTCTCGGCCATTCAGAGAGGGGGAAAGTCCACACACCCACTTTCCCACCTCCCCGTGTCACTGCCATGACTCACAGGCGGTTGTTGGAAGACTGCCGCCCTCTTCCTGCAGTGCCGTGAACACGCCAGCAGAGTCAGCACAGATCTCTCCCTGTTACAGGGGGAAAAGCCTGATGTCTTTTAAAGCAATACTTTAGAATGGGAGTGATTTAGAGTGCTTATTTAATTTTTAATAAAGAGCTCTACATCATGGTGACTAAGGATACTGCAGGCCTGGTTGTTTTAATAAGGTGGGAACGTGGCATTCGGTAGAATTATGCAGAGGTGGCATTCATTCTGCACTTGAGGTCTTCACCTGTGAGTCTCAGTCTGCTGTTAGGGGGCTTCTGTACAATTGAAATCTGAAAAAAGGCAGAAGGCAACCTGTTACGTGTGACCTGGAAAGCAGAACCAGCTAGTCAGGGATTTCTGGGTCTCATGACACCAATGCACCATCAGGTGTTGTAATAGCAGTGGTGTCTGTTTGCACTTTGGACTTGGCAGCGACAGGAAAATATATCACATACTAACAACAAATATAATTAATTAATTTAACCAATTATCCCAAAGCTTTAGATAGCTTAGATTCTTTCATTTCAGTTTGCCTTGATCAACTATCTTCTATGATGTGTTTTTGACAATCTTGATTGACTGCTTTTTATCTTATTAATAGTCAAGTGAGTGTGAGAGAGAGAGAAGGAAAGTGTGTTTTCCAGTTTCTGCTGCACGGTGAGGGTTGGAATGGAGGGTGAAGTGCTGATCATGCAAGGTCTAGGTTAAGCTCAGGTTTTTGTCAATGAGTTACTAGGGCTCTTCTGAAGAGCAAGACAACAGACTGGGGAGAAATGACTCAGCCACAAAATTATACCATCGCCTCTCACAAATGTTTATTATACTGTAACATCTGCGTCAACAAGAAAAGGAAAAAAAAGAAAACACATTTGTATGTCTTGTTGTTTTCCTTGTTGCTTTGATTGCACTCGACATGTTCCTAAACTTCGTGCATCTTTAATCATACAGTGACTGTTTTGGGGGGTGAACCAGTGTGGGATGAGTATAAGCATTTGCACTTGCATCTCCTTTTACCTGGGCGGGGAAATTATCTCCATCCAATAGCACCTTCTTTCCTATCATTAAACAACCAGCTGCTTTTCCTAAGAATATGCTTTGCTGCCAGTGACATGCCTTGACCTAGAAATGACCTAGACAAGTCAAGTGGAACTACCTGAAAGTAAGGCATGCAAAATGACTGAAAATACCAGATGTAGTTTCCTGAAATAAAAAAATAAAAACCAAACAAAGATGTTTTTTATTTCTAAACATGTGAGATCAGCATAGTAAATAGAAGTGCACGAAAGGTAAGACATACTAAATAATTCCGTTAGCTGTAACCCCTCTACACAGCAGTAAATTAGTACAGATAGTAGTAGACATAGCTTTTTATATTTGATAAGTGTCAGAAAATAACATGTGGCTTTTACAGCATTCTCACTATGTACTGTTGCTGCCTCCTGTGTACTACTGTATGCATTTCTGAAGGCTGGAAAAATGACTTCAGGAGCAGCTGGGTTATGACCAAAGCATTTATCAGAAGCACATATTTGATTCCAGTGAATAATTAGTGGAGACAAAAGTATAAGTCAGCCAGAAATCGCTTTGTAATTTGGAGTGATATCAGAAAGCCCTGGAAGAGTGCTGGGAAAAGAGTTTCAATAGTGGGGATACAGTAGCATTAGATGCAAGGGATTTGCAATTACTGTCTAAAAACAACCACGTAATGTATCTGATGAACCAAACAAAGTGCGTTCCCACTCCTCCTTTGTAACTGTAAAATCCATGTTCAGATTGGAATCCTGTTAAACAGGTAGATAGGGTGTGGGGCTGGCTAACATTATGATGAGGCCATGCCACCCACTAACTTTGTGGGCTGGACCCTTTCAATTAGTCTATTGTTGTTCTCTCACAATATGTTTTTGACTCTTATTCAACAAAATCCCTAGCTTCTCCCATGGTAGCCTCCCAAACAGTACAACAAAATCAAACCGAGAAGATTCATTGTTAAAGGCCTACTACCGTATACAATGACACACTGTTTCTGTTATTGAAAAAAAAAAAGTGGGAGGGTTAGATTTTAGGGAGGTACAGTAAACTACACTACAGAAATGTGAAAAAAACCTAACCTGCATATTCTGTCTGGGTTACTCTGCCCCTTTGCATTGTAGGGTCTAGTCAATTATATTAATGATCCTACCTCTGTCACTGACTGTGTCACTGTGTGACCGTGAGCAAGTCACTTAACCTCCTTGCACTCCGTCCTGCGGATGAGATGTTAAATCAATGTCCTGTTGTAAGTGACTCTGCATATAATGAACAGTTCACAGCCTACCTCTGTAAACTGCTTCATGATGGTGGGCCACTATGAAAGGCGCTGTATAAAAATAAAAATATGATTATATATTATTATTATTATTATTATTATTATTATTATTATTATTATTATTATTATTATTATTATTATTGTCCTTAAAGAGTAAGTAGTGGGGTTCTGAAAAATATAGCATATCGTTGTATGCTACAACGATTTTAAATGAATTTACTGTAATTTCATTCAACTGTAATTTCTTTTCGTTAACATCCGGGTTGGCCAGGGTGTCCTCAGTTCTCCGCGCACCAGCGACCCTTGTGTTCTGGCCGGGCGCCTGCGGGTTTCCCTGTAAGCTGCCCAGGGCTGCGTTGTCCTCCGACGCTGTAGCTCTGAGGTGGCTGCATGGTGAGTCTGCAGTGTGTAAAGAAGTAGGAGGCTGACGGCACATGCTTTGGAGGACAGCATGAGTTTGTCTTCGCCCTCCCGAGTCAGTGCAGGGGTGATAGTAGTGGGCTGAGCCTAAAAATTATTTGACATTACTAAACTGGGGAGAAAACAATACAAATAATTGGTGACCACTATATTAAAAAATAAATAAATAAATAAATAAATAAATGTATTTATAAAGCACCTTTCATGACGAAGCCATCCCAAGGCACTTTTAACAAGAAAAGGGACATTCAGAAGTACATTTAGTACAATAAAAACAATATAACAGCAAGAGAGAACAACATTTTAATATTAAAGCAAATAAAAGCAACAGATGAGGAACTCAAACTGAATAAACAGGAATAAAACTATATAAAAAATAAATATTATAAAGATATAAAAGCATTATTGTAAAAGTGTGTTTTAAATTGTGTCTCTCACTGTGCATGGTAGAGCATTCCAGAGTTCAGGTACCCTATGATTGAATGCTCTACCACCTGTCCTTTGCTTTAAAATCCTTGAGACAGATAGCAGCACTGCATCTTGGGATTGGAGTGGCAGGCCAGGGACATGCGGGACTAAAAGATCCTTCAAATAGGCAGGAGCCAAATGGCGATAAGAAAGACCTTAAAGTCAATCCTGGACAGCACCGGGAGCCAGTGGAGGGCTGCTAACACTGGGGTAATGTGCTCACTTTTTTTGTTTTGGTTAGCTCCCTGGCTGCAGCATTTTCTACAAGCTGCAATCGTGACACAACACAGTTTGGAACTGCAAAAAACAGAGCATTGCAGTAATCAATCCTAGAAGACATGAAGGCTTGCATCAGTCTCTCAGCATCGTGCTGTGAAAGGAAGCGTCTCACCTTGGCAGTATTTCTAAGGTGAAAGAAAGATACTTTAATTATATTCTGAATATGTGGCTCAAAGGAGAGATCAAGGTCAAAAATGACACCCAGATTCCTCATTTCTGTTTTCTGAGAGTCTATCCTCTGTGAAGGCAAACAGATATATGTTTGTTTGTTTGTTTTTGTTGATCTTTTGATCCCAAAATCATTATCTCTGTTTTATCTGAATTTAACATAAGGAAATTATTAGACATCCATACTTTTTATATGTTATACTCATATTTTTTATGTAAGAGACACCACCTGGTTTTAGAGACAGATATAGCTGGGTGTCATCAGCATAGCAGTGAAAGTTGACCCCTTGTCTATGGACACATGACCTCAGATAGTAAGAAGCCGTCGTCCCCAATTTTAACATATTCTTGCCTATTTGAGAGATGTGATTTAAACCAGGACAATACAGTGCCTGACAATCTCACAAGATGCTGGTCAATCAGGGTGGCATGGTCAATGGCGTGAAAAGCTGCACTTAGATCTATGAGAACAAGGACTGTAGGTGAACCCGTGTCCGCAGACATAAGGACATCATTCACCACTGTTACTAGAGCAGTTTCAGTACAGTGTCCTGGGCGGAAACCCGACTGGAATTTCTCACATATGTCATGGGCTGCTAAAAAGGAATTTAATTGGTTACCTACCACTTTCTGTAAGACTTTAAATAGAAAGGGGAGATTTGAAATAGGCCTAAAATTGTTCAGTGTTTGTGGATCAAAGGCAGGTTTTTTAAGCAGTGGCCAACCTTGAAAGACTCAGGAACAGTGCCAGATGAGAGAGCGCTATTAATTATATTTATGGCAGTGTTATTTATTTTAGAAAAATATCTTTGAGCAATTTAGTAGGAACGGGGTCCAAATCACACATGGTGGTTTTAGTCTTACCAATTAGGCCAATAAGATCTGGGTGATTGATTTAAAATGAAAGATTCAAAGGTGTAGTTAGGGTTAGGGTTAGGGTTAGGGATAAACCCGGGCAAATCACTGTGTCTTTACTGCTGAGCGGCCTGTTTAAGTTGTCAGTAGTATTAGAAATCTGATTTCTTATATCATTAGTTTTTTTTTTTTTTTTTTTTAAATGGTTAATAAAATCATTGCTGCTAGCTGAAGGTGGTGCACCCAGAGAGCGTTCTTTCTATTGATTTAGTTAGTTTGGCTATTGTTTTGAATAGAAACTGTGGATTGCAAATATTGATTTTTGAAGATGGCACAGCTCTCAACTTTTTTCTTTGATAGACCCATTTGTCTTGGAAGTGTGGTGGTAGAGAGGCGGGAGGGGAGGGAACCCCTGTATCTGACGTGAAGTCTGCTCAGGCATGCTCCTCCTCCACTGCTTTGTTTGTAATATTGACAGTCTCATTGTGGGTAGTGTTGGTAAATGAATTATCAATACACTGTTTGAGTTGAGCAATGTGTTTTGAGGCTGCAAATTTGTTCTTATAGATTTGTTATTTTACCAATTTCATTCCTGAATGGTATTGCAGTTTGAACATATATAGGTGTCCAGATAATCATTACAGCTAACAACAGTAAACAGAGCATGAAGTACATTGCATAGCTTTGTAATTGGGGTTTGAAGAAGTCATAACTCCACAGTGTTTATACTCACTCAGATCAGTAAAAACTGTGTCTTTTACTAAAGGCAAAACAATCAGTCCACGACTAAGAGTAAAACTCCCTTTCTCCAGTAGAATGCTGCAGGCCTCTGTTGGTTCTGCTCCCTGCTGCTGCTGTACTGGGGCAGAGCCTCAGGAATAGTGCTGGTCTCTGCTGCTGCTGCTGCTGGATTAGGACAGAGCCTCAGGAATATTGCTGGTCTCTGCTGCTGAAGCTGGATTGGGGCAGAGCCTCAGGAATAGTGCTGGTCTCTGCTGCTGCTGCTGGATTAGGACAGAGCCTAAGGAATAGTGCTGGTCTCGTCGACAGAGCCTCAGGAATATGATAGGCTCTCTGCTGCCGTGAAGCATGGTATTGGGAGAGCCTCAGTAATAGTAGTGGCTTGTGCTGCTGCCTGGCATAGGACAGAGCCTAAGAATAGTCGCTGTCTATGCCCATATGCTGAAGCTGGATTAGGACGGAGCCTCAGGAATAGTGCTGGTCTCTGCTGCTGCTGCTGCTGCTGGATTAGAACAGAGCCTCAGGAATGGTACTGGTCTCTGCTGCTGCTGGATTAGGACAGAGCCTCAGGAATATTGCTGGTCTCTGCTGCTGCTGCTGCTGGATTAGGACAGAGCCTCAGGAATAGTGCTGGTCTCTGCTGCTGTTGAAGCTGGATTAGGACAGAGCCTCAGGAATAGTGCTGGTCTCTGCTGCTGCTGCTGGATTAGGACAGAGCCTCAGGAATAGTGCTGGTCTCTGCTGCTGAAGCTGGATTGGGGCAGAGCCTCAGGAATAGTGCTCGTCTCTGCTGCTGCTGCTGGATTGGGGTAGAGCCTCAGGAATGTTACTGGTCTCTGCTGTTGCTGGATTAGGACAGAGCCTCAGGAATAGTGCTGGTCTCTGCTGCTGCTGCTGGATTGGGGCAGAGCCTCGATCTTTAGAATGAATACTGAATGAATCAACCTGCTTGCCAGATAGGAAGCCCAGGACTGAACATATGCAAGAAACCTTTCATAAACTTTTCATAATAATAATAATAATAATAATAATAATTATTATTATTATTATTATTATTATTATTATTATTATTATTATTATTATTATTATTATTATAGCTGATAGAGTAAGGGTTATTGCCCACATTGCCAAACAGATAACACAGCAATCCCATGATGTCACACGGACCACAAAGCCAGAGGACTTGTAGTTCTGTTTCTAACAGCACTCCCTGCTGGGGTCTGGGGTCAAGGACACGCCTGTGTTCTCAAACCCCAGTGCACTTGGCTGACTGCTTGAAAATACCTTAGAAACAGACTTTACGTTTATAAGTATAAAACAATGTTAACAATGAAAAGAAAAATTGCAGGTACGTCATTTAAACAGTTGTAGCAACACTTGGTGGTGTACAACACTATTCTTCAGCACCCCTCTACCTACTCTTTAAAATGTGGCCCTCCCTGTTACACAGTCTTACAGACAGAAATCCACTAAGGAGTCTCACAAGCACTGCAGATATGTTTGTTTTTAGACCTACCACTGATAATATGAATTGAATAGACCTCTACACACTATTTCCCCATGGGCGGTGAGAATCTTTTTGTCAAATGGACAGAGTTAGGTTCACCTGGAAACTAGGATAAGAAGGCAGATAAAAGGATCGTCCTCCCTTAGTTGGGTGATTGTCACATCAGTGAACCTTTATCTGCAACTCCAAATCAAGCCTGCCAGATAAAGCTATGGATACCCATCAAAGCCACAGCCGTATTCGTTTCATCATCAGTGTCTTTTCTTGGCATGCTCGAGGTTATGAGCAGTACATTTACAGCCCGATACATCAGAGGAACATTGCTTTCTGAGAGGGTGATCTTATCAGCAGCATGTATGGGTTTCAGTTGTAACAGTCACTTTGCTCTGATGTTGCCTGTGGTAAATATGGATTGAAGGCCACCTGGTAGTTTACAGTACATAAAGAGATGAGGAAAGGCATACATTTTTGTCAATGTCAGCCTTCCTATTTTTCAAAAGTCAGCGTTTGAAGTTTAACATCCAATGGAGCCCTGTTCCTGTGCCAAAAAGCTTCATTTATCATCTTTTGATTTGTCGCAACATCAAGCAAGATTAAATAGATGGATTTATTGGAATGTTTAATATTTTAGCATCATTTGCACCTGAATAAATGCACTGTACTGTACTCTATTTTGTATGAATAAAACTTGATTAAAATGTAATATTTTCAAATAAGATAAGTATGTATGTTTATGTTCCTGCACAGGGATAGACCTCCACAAAATTAAAATTATAATCTGATGTTTTATGGGGTGTTATTGATTATTAACAAAAGACTATAACCCCTATATACTCTGTGTGTGTATGTGTGTATGAATGTATGTATGTCAGCACTAGGATTTTTGAAAATGCTTCTCCAGGGTAGTAAACCTCCAGGCTGCAAGAAGGGGATTGGCAAAATGATTGACTAGTCACCCCAAAGAAGTGGCTTGTGAGTGTCAGGGAGCAGGCTGCTTGGGTTATTGTAAGCTGGTTTGCTGAATGTTTATGTTTTGAAGCCCAATACTTTAATGTGCTGTGTAATTCAGCGCTATCTACAGAGAGCTGAGTAACACAGCATCAGTAGTACTGTTCTCTAAATATGTGAATGACTTGGGCTGTCTTTGTCTTTTTTATTTTTGTAAATAACACCCCTTCTTAAAAATCAATCAATAGATAAATAAACAAAAGCTGTGTGCAGACCACCCATGCATAAATAATTGTAAGAGGGCCATGGCAGTTCAGTGTCTGGCCATGTTCACATCCTGTCGTGTCATCACCCCTATTCATAGTCAGAACTGCAGGCCTCCACAGACAGCCCAGGGGATCTTGGTTTGCTCACTTTGTGTTTTATTCTGGCTCCTGCAAACCTGCAGTATAAAAAACCCACTTGGAACTATTAGCAGCTGCTCTTCACCCTGGCTGATTAGCCTCTCCTGCTGCGATGTTTCCAGTGCATGCTCAAAGCACCAGCCCATCCAAGACTTCAGGAGGGTGTCCTGGACTGTACTGAGAGCTCTGAGCAGGGGAGAGGTCATGTGAACAGCAGTGCTTGTGATTTGTGTTTTGGAGGGGATTGGAGATCTGAGGAAACAAGTTAGAGTTCATCCTGTCAGTAGTCTTCAGCCATTACAGTACATATTTCACTGTGCTGTGGTAACTGAACCAAAGCCAAATTCATAGTATAGGGTCAACAAAAAGAAACCTAGTCTATGGCAGGTAGTTTATCGTTATTATAATTCTAAACCAGAGTGACACAGTTGCTGGTGATGCATGTCCCCTGGTCCCTGTCTATTTCTACACTAGTGCTTTCAGATTTTTTGTCCAGGCGGATTACCTCAATTTCCAATGGGGTTGAGTCACTCTAGAACCCCACACAAACCTCTGCATTTTTCCAGTCTAGGGGGCTACAAGACCCAAGTTCTATTTAAGGTTGTATACTAAGTATTACATCGTCATAGGTGACCTTCAGTTATAATAAAAATAAACTTGAAACAGCCTACCACATACAGTGGTTTGCAGAACTATTCACCCCCTACCAATAATGTCACATTTTGTTAAATTACAAATAACGTGTACACAGTTTTTCAAACAAACTTTTTTTTTATTCAAAGCTGTAGTGGTTAAACTGAATACCATTATATGAGGAGGTTAAATGTCAGAAAAACATCCAAAGAAAATGTACAAAATGAAATGTACTGGTTGAATAAGTATTCCGCCCCTTACTGTACTGTAAGTCAGTACTTGGTAGAAGCACCTTTTGCAGCAATTACTGCTATGAGTCTTTTTGGATATAATAGCTTTGTACACTAGGCTGGTGACATTTTTGCCCATTCTTCATGGGAAAATTGCTCAAGTTGTGATAAGTTTGTTGGGGATCGTCGATCCACTGCATTCTTTAACTCTCGCTATACATTTTTGATTGGATTCAAGTCAGTACTTTGACTGGGCCATTCAAGAACATTAATTCTCATCTTGTCAACCACTCCAGTGTAGCTTTGGCTTTGTGCTTTGGGTCATTGTCCTGCTGAAATGTGAATTTCCTCCCCAGTTTCAGAGTTTTGACCTGCCACCACCATGCTTGACAGTTGGGAAGGTGTTGACTGGGTGATGTGCAGTGTTGGGCTTGCGCCAGACGGAACGCTTGGAAATTAGACCAAAAAGTTCAATTTTTGTCTCGTCTGACCACAAAACCTTTTTCCACATGTCTGCAGTATCATCTGCATGCTTTTTCGCAAACTATGTAGTGCTTTAACATGATGCTTTTTGAGTAATGGCTTCTTTCTTGCCACCCATTCATACAGGCCAGCTTTTTGTAGGGGCTGGCTTATTGATGTGTGAACACTGACTTCCATCTCAGATTCAGAATGCTTGCCCAGCTGCTCAGTTTGGGAAAGCGACCTCATGTGGGTAGTGTCTGGGTGGTATGATGCATCTTCCACTTCTTAATGATGGACTTCACTGTGCTGAGAGGGATAATCAGCACCTTTTGAAATTTCTTGTACCCTTCTCCTGCTCTGTGCCTGTCTACCACTTTATCCCTGACTTGTTTCAAAAGCTCCTTGGTCTTCATGGTTGCTTTGTTGGATCACTACGTGAGTTGCAGCTTGAAAGTCTTTATATACCTGAGGGAAATTATCTACAAGTTAAACCACTTTGAGTACACACAGGCTGAAACCATGGTGCCAACAAAATGTGAAAACTTTGCAGGGAGTGAATACTTCTGCAAACCACTGTATACTATGGTCACCTACTACATGAATACCATGACCTGAGTACAGCTGCTTCTGCAAGTCGCGACTATATAATTGGCTTTCATTTATTTATGTATTTATTTTTTTATTGCCTACAGGAATGATGTTGGTCTAATCTACCAGAATAGCTATTTTAGGGCAGGGTCCTGTCCTGTGAGCAGCTTATGTTTAAAGAGCCCCCAGTCAACTACTGACAGCTAGCAAACATTAAGAAAAACACAAGCTCTTTACTGCAGTTCTAATCTGAACATGAACAAAGACTAAAGATCATTGGAAGTGACCAGCGATGCAGCGAAGAAAGAATAATCTCCTGTTTTAAACAGACTGTGATTAAAGTTGGCTGTGGCCATTTGCCCTGTTTCCAGAGCGGTACTAGGGAAGTATGTAACATCATAATTATGGGAGAACAAAGATATCTCTGAATGAATATTGGTTAAATCCTTCAAAATCTTTACTCAAGTAATGATCTAAACAGTGGCATAATTAATACTGCCACCATTTAAACCCTTTTTTGCATACTATTAGATGTTTTTTTTCATTTATTTCAACAGTATAAAATAAAATACGAGATTAGTGAACAGACTTAGCTTACTGGCAGTCTTCTCATTTGCGTATCAAAACTGAGCCCTCGTGTTTATTTGTTGCCTTACTGCATGTTGTGTATTTGGTTGTAATCTGGAAAGTGCTTTTTAAGGCTCACAAAAGATCCTTTCTAAATGAAGGTTGTTTTGTATTGTGAGGTCTGCAGTTATTACATGCTGGCCTGTGCCATTGGGACCAGAGCTGAAATTGAGCCCTTTGGATCTCACACTCTCTTGTCTCCTGGAATGATTTCAGTTGGGATCAGTGTTATAGTTTAGTGTTGGGGCTCAGCAATGTTTAATCTATCAGGAGAGCATATGATACGTCTAACTGACATCTCCATATTTGATAGTGGTAACCAATTAGAGTACAATTTTTCCAGATGTATACGCCAGACCTTCAGCCTGTCATCTTTGAGCTACACATCACAAGGGATTCCAATCATGTCAAAGGCTACAAAAGCCAGAAAACGTCGCTCTCCCTCGACCCTCTACTGCACATCCTTTCACCCTGCCTGTTTACAGTACAAAGTATGTTATCAGGTTCTGATGAGGGAATGAGATGCTTCTGAAACTTTTACAAATCTTTCACTGTACTGCTCCTCTACCACACCTATTAATGCGTTGTATTTTACACTCTGCAATGCTTTTACTCCAGTATTCTGCAGTAATTAAAGACATTCTGGAAGCCAGTGAGGTCAAATGGTTAAAGCAAAAGATTAAGACACTCAGGGGTTGAGTATAGAGACTTTTTTTCTGCTGTTAAACTGGGTAGTAGCTGATAACCTCACATGAAAATACTGGAAGAAAAAAGGGTTAGACAAAAAGAAAAAAAAATTAAGTTGACAACATGAATTACGGAAAGTAATATCTATCGCAGGTGCTGCTTGATTTCAAAATGTCACTGGTATAGATATCGTGTGGCGTATAAATTGATGCAAAATGAATAGATATTCTACAAACTGTCTGTGTCGTCTGATGCAGACTAGCACCGTGTGCGCGCTGACAAGATATGTCTTTTGAAGTGCAGTGTGTGGTGGAATCAGGTTAACTTATGCTACATTAATACACGTAAACCAGCCATGACAGCTTGTAAGCATAATTCATAAAGAAGAGAACATTCTTTATTTTTTTGTTGCTGTGTAGTCTTTCCTGAAATTGCAAATCTTCTGTAATAATTACAAGGATAAGTCTGTGGTGGCGTTCCCCAAGGCTGCAAAATATCCCATTCCCTGAGTAGGGAGAATCACTGACACATACCGCCTCACCAGGGAGTCTTCAATTTCAAGCCATAGATTTAAACCTTTATTTGAAAGCACAGTATCATTTACAAAGCGTTCCCCAGGATTGCATTTTAAAGAGCTAATATGACACTTCATTTTAAATCAAAAGCCCCTGTCCAACAAAATGCTCAGATTGATAGATTTAACAACACATTTGTTTAAAGGTACTTAGAATACCCATATGAAACAATAGTATACTGTGGTATAGCATTGTCAGGCCCCCTTATTAAATAACATTTGCAATGTAATTTTTGGCAGAGCACTAAGTATACTATGTTATATGGTTTTATAAGTATCAACTGCAGTATGCATTACTCCTTCTGGTTGAAGTGTTTGTAACAAGCCTGGACTTGCTCATATATTGTTTGACTCCCAACTAGTGTTGGGAAACTTTATATATTAGCCTGTGTAACAATAATATGTTTCCTCACAATTAGCCATGAGTAATCTTTTTGGAAGCAATTTTTGATGATATAAAGTGGATAGTGATCCATATAAACACCCAGTCTGCCAAGTCCAGAGTATGAACTGAAGTTTTTACAGTTTTACAGACCTTAACACCTTTTATCCTGTGCAGGCCATTAACTCGCACTTCACTCTGTAGTGCTTGAACCGCACCTCAGTGTTTTGTAGCTTTCTGCAACTCACAAGTGTCTGTTTTTCATGT